>NW_028317882.1:12817500-13117500 GCF_062004578.1 Staurois parvus
CAGCTGATGGATCACATCTGGGCTCTGAAAATTGAAAAGCTCCTCACAGGAGACCGAGGGAAACACTCATAGTGTAGTATATAAGTTAAATCTTTATTAAAGCAAGTATAGCAGGGATGCAATGAATCGCAGTGTCAGGTAAATACGAATGACTGACCATCCAGTATCTAAGATGGCCGCCGGGCCTCCACGTGGCACCAGTGGCGTGACGTCACGACGTCCTGGGCTCCAACTGACGCGTTTCGTGCGCACGCAATTCTTCAGAGGTAGAGACGAAAAGCAAAAATACTTTTATCTACATAATTCTACCCTTAGGAATCTATTAACTATTCCATATCAGTCATAAATGGCAGAGGTCCATTGAGCAACAGGTCCCTACATTTCATAGTAATTTGAGTGTACAGTCTGCAGGTCACAAAGTAGTTCCTCTTCCTTCAAAGTGCTCGAGGCAGAGCAGAAGATTCACAGAAAAGGATCATACACCCAGTTCTATACTTGTGTTCAAAGGGGGAAATATAGGTCAGATTTATTCTGTAAATGCTCCAGGTGGCTTTTCATAAGAGTTAGCACTTCCAGATATCCTTCCTCATTCCCAAGTGGGAACCTCTCAGGATTTCCAATTTTAACTTGATTTTTTAAAAGCTTTGCTTTCCTTTTACATTCAAGAATATTGTCTCAGAAGTCAAACATTTTCTCCAGGTTCTTGAAGAGACTTGTTCAACTGTTTCATGTAATAAAAGCAGTCTGACTATATCTTTATGTTGTATTGTAATGTCTATTGTGACAAACGTGGTGTCAGGCTACTGCCCTCTTCTCCAACTTGTGACAAATGGCTGGTTAACCTCACACCGCGCTGTCATTAATACTGTATGTGACAATGACACTCTCAGCCTTACCCTGCACAAAGATTTTCCAGCTTGTGGGACTACGATCTAAGTGCCAATAGACTCAGAGCGATTGCCACTGGGTTTAGTTAACTAAGCAATCAACTCTTTAGCTGCCACTAAATATTTTTTATCAAAAAATATTAAAAGTTCACAAAATTAGCAATAGCAATTATGACTTATAATAAATGTCTGTAACAAACACGGTCATCACCAACAGGTATATCAAGAGAATTACACTACAATAGCACTCTTTAAGAGACAGGGAATCTTTAAGTTCTGTATTTGTACATTTTAGACAATTTTCACACTTTTCAAAATATTGTTGAATAATGATCTCCAGTGTGTTCCTGTCTGTGTTCCTGTGTACAACTCAGTCTGGCTGACTTTTCTGTTTCCTGTTCCTGATTTAAGCTCCTGACTACGCTGACTTCTGGTTTCCTGACCCTGGCTCATCTGATTACCTGCACTGGCATCAAAACTCTGGCTTCTGTTTTGACTACGTTCCTGATCTATGTTATATTTGCTATTTCATTAAAGGTGTAATTTTAACTGTACGTTCTGTCTTTGTCTGGTTTATGGCTCCAGACAAATACCTATGCAGTGAAGCTAATAAGTATTTGATCCCCTGATGATTTTGAATGTTTTCCCACTCACAAAGAAATGATCAGTCTAAAAATCAAATGGTAGGTGTATTGTAACACTGAGAGACAGAATAGCAACAAAAAATTCAAAAGAAATGCATGTTTAACAAATTATGCATTGATTTGCATGTTCATGAGGGAAATAAGTGTTTGATCCCCTATCATTCAGCAGGATTTCTGGCTACCAGGTATCTTTCATACAGGTAACAAGCTGCGATTAGAAGCAGTCTCTTAAAGCGAGTGCTGCTAATCTCATTTTGTTACCTGTATAAAAGACACCTGTCCACAGGAGCAATCAATCAGATTCCAAACTCTCCACCATGGCAAGGACCAAAGAGCTGTCCAAGGATGTCAGGGACAAGATTGTAGACCTACACAAGGCTGGACTGGGCTACCAAACTATTGCCAAGCAGCTTGGTGAGAAGGTAACAACAGTTGTTGCAATCATTCGCAAATGGAAGAAACACAAAACAACTGTCAGTCTCCCTAGGTCTGGTGCACCATGCAAGATCTCACCTCGTGGAGTGTTAATGATCATGAGAACAGTGAGGAATCATCCCAAAACTACACATGAGGATCTTGTCAATGATCTCCAGGCAGTTAACACACTACGCCGACAAGGATTGAAATCCTGCAGTGCCCGCAAGGTCCCTCTGCTCAAGAAAGCACATGTCCAGGCCTGTCTGAAGTTTGCCACTGAATATCTGAATGATGCAGAGGAAGACTGGTTGAAAATGTTGTGGTCAGATGAGACCAAAATCGAGCTCTTTGGCATCAACTTAACTCGCCGTGTTTGGAGGAGGAATGCTGCATATGACCCTAAGAACACCATCCCAACTGTCAAACATGGTGGTGGAAATATTCTGCTTTGGGGGTGTTTTTCTGCTAAGGGGACAGGAAAACTGCACCATATCAAAGGGATGATGGACCGGGCATTGTACCGTCAAATCTTGGATGAGAACCTTCTTCCCTCAGCCAGGGCATTAAAAATGGGTCGTGAATGGGTGTTCCAGCATCACAATGACCCAAAACACACGGCCAAGGCAACAAAGGAGTAGCTCAAGAAGAAGCACATTAAGGTCCTGGAGTGGCATAGCCAGTCTCCAGACCTTAATCCGATTGAAAATCTGTGGAGGGAGCTGAAAGTTCAAGTTACCAAACATCAGCCACCAAACCTTAAACACTTGGAGAGGATCTGCCAAGAGAAGTAGGCCAAAATCCCTCCTGAGATGTGTGCAAACCTGGTGCCCAAGTACAAGAAACATCTGACCTCTGTGATTGCCAACAAGGGATTTGCTACTAAGTACTAAGTCATGTTCTATGAAGGGGATCAAATACTTATTTCCCTCATGAACATGCAAATCAGTGCATAATTTGTTAGACATGCATTTCTTTTGAGTTTTTTGTTGCTATTTTGTCTCTCAGTGTTACAATACACCTATCATTCGATTTTTAGACTGATAATTTCTTTGTGAGTGCAAACATTTAAAATCAGCAGGGGATCAATTACTTATTGCCTTAACTGTAGGTTACAGTCTGCTAACTTGCATATTATTGTCCAGTGTGAAACTACTTTTTGAATGAATACAAATATGAAAGAGGTCAGGTATCTATTCTACTTAGGTAAGGAATTGGGCTGGTTCTGCTCCCGGTACTTCCTAGAGTAGTGGCGTTTGGGCTCAAAACACTGCTAAATAACTAACAGAGGTAAATACGTCCTTATTGTAGCTGTACTGGTATTATTGCAGAAGCTATGAAATACACTGAAGTTTTTGGTTCTTTGCTAATAACCAGATAGGAATGTGTAGTACCCAGAGATTAGCCCTAAATGCTTTTACGATATCACTTAGCCCTGTGTAAGATAATTTATAGCACACCGTGTACTTCTAATGGGTTTAATTAGCCTGCAAACCAAGCGTGAAAGAAATGAAAGATTGTGTCATAGTTTTGCAATGGGGGTCAATCTCAATTCCCTCAGAGGAAATTGATAACCTTGCAAGATGTTTAATGTTAGCACACACTTAGTTGGTAGCCTCCCTGGCGGCATTCCCGAGTGTAGCTTGGGGTAAAGTTTCAGCACCACAAGTGGTAACCCCGAGCTACACTCGGGAATACCCTGCAGCGCTGCTCCGGGATCTCTTCTGAACTTACCTTGTCCTGCGCTCCCACGATGTCCCTCCTGCAGTGTCCCTGGCAATGTCCTCCGGCCGATGCCGGCATCTGTCTTCTGGGTTCTGTGCCCTACGACGTCAGGACGTACGGGGGAGGGGACGGCGGGAAATTTGAAAATAACAAAAAGTGACATTCACTAAAATCACATAGTAAAACATTACTGTATCAAACCATTCCACATACATTTTGTCCCTAGTGCTTTGTCCTGTGCCCTGCCTGCATTTTTACTGTTCTTTCTGCCTTGGAACTGAGAAACGTCCATGGCGTCCAAAAAGCATCCCTTTAGGTCAAAAGCGGTTTTAGACCAGCTAGAGAACAGCGATAGTAAATTAGAACCACTTGCAGAATTGAGTGATAATGATTCGTGGGGAAATTCGTCATCAGACACTTGGCGCTCTATTTCAAATTTCTGTGTTTTTGGTTTGAATATATTATTAAATTAAATTTATTATTATATTATTATTTTTTTATGATTATTTATTAAATTATAATTTATGATTTTGTCTTTCAAATTTTAATATACCCGGGATGTTTACTAGACTCTTGTTCGGACAGATTTCAGTGAGTTATTCCTAAAAATTACAGGCCTACAATAAAAAAAATACATATTTCCATGCAAAAAAATGTACCGCTTTGAGCACAGAAATATGGACATAATCAGACCGTTAGGAAGGTTAAGCCAGGCCTGACCAGGTGCAATGTACTCGTTATTATTTACCAGCTAATAAATGACCCACGGAATGGTTTATGGCTAAGCCTAAGTTCTTTGTAAGTGTCCAGACCCATAGGGATTTATTTACTAAAGCTGGAAAGTGCAAAATCAGGCACACTTCTAAATAGAAACAAATCAGTTTCCAGGTTTTATTGCCAAAGCTTAATTGAACAAGCTGAGGTTAGAAGCTGATTGGTTTCTATGCAGAAGTGAGCCTGCACTCTCCAGCTTTAGTAAATAAACCTTATAGCTTTATGTTTAGTCAAGCTGAATGCCTATAAAGATGCACTTCTGGAGTTTTGGGAGGGGGACAGAGCTACTCAGTCTCTTGTTCAAAACAGAAAAGGAAAATAACAAATAAATTGTTATGTCTGATTTTTTTGGGGTGCTGAACAACATGGTTGCCTGTTTGGGTTGCCCAGTCCGCATAATCATCATAACTATCATTCTGTAAAATCTTTCAAAATAAAAAAAAATAAAAATAAAATAGCAGTTTGAGCTATAGATATGGTTCAATATGTATTTATTGAACCAATAGTTAAAAAATACCCAGCCAATAACACAGTAAAGATGATATTCACCTAGAGAAAGAATAGTAAAAGTCAGCATCCAAAAATACTGTAACTGCTGTCTTTTAATAAAAAGGACACTTACCTGACCAAGCATCCAGTGCTGTCCTCACCTTGGCGGGTTCTTCACTAGTATTCAGGTCCGCTCCACCTGCATGTTTACTGTGGGAATCCGGTTGTGAATCCTTGCGGTCTCACGGCTGGCTTTCCTTCCCACTGCACATGTGTGAGGTGTGCTGGGCTTTGTGAATGGTCCTGCAGCCTCCTGGGATTTATGACTTTGCTGCAGGCAAGGGGGAGGGAACTTCAGCTTGGATCACCAAGGCAAACTGAGTGGGAGCAGGTACCTATCAAAACTAGGTACCTGCCCCCCCTCCCCCCCCAAAAAAAATGTAATGTGCCAAATATAGTAGAGGAGGCATAAAGCAGAACTTCCCCTTTAGGGTGCCATCAGGGTCAGTTCTCAAAACATGACTCCCATAACATGTCAATGTATATGCCTAGTGATGTCATCAGTGCATAGCCTGCTGGGTCATTTACACCCTGTGTAGAACCTTAGTCTCTGCATTTGTGACTATTTGTGATACATTTTACTTTGAGTATTCCATAGGTGCCAGCACCAAAAGTTATTATTTTATGGCAGTATTTATTACAACAATAAAATCTGTATCTAGTGAGAGCTTAAAATATTTTTTATTATATGCCTTTTTGACTATAAGGTCCCTTTCACACAGAGCTGAGTCCACTCCACTGAATTGGAGCTGAACAGGATTGATATCAGTTTGTGGCCAGAGAACACGGGCAGACTCATGACAGCTCTATGGACAGCCTGATGTAAACAGACTCTGCTGGCTATTTACATCAGGCTACTTCTTATCCATCACTGTTAGGTTCACAAAAACAGAAAAGGAAGAAGTAGTCGGATGTAAAACGGACACAAGGACACATAGGGCTGTGTAGAGCTTCAGATCAAGATTAGAATGCCCCTGTTTAGGAGACGTCTGAGCACCTATTTACCCTTCTTTTTATTTTGTTTTTCTTCCACTACATAACAGCTCCAAAATGAATATTATTTGCATAAATGTCATATATCTACAACTCAGTGTGTACAGTGTGTCCTGGGCATTGTAGATATTATTTAATTCAGGGTTCCCTGGAAATTATTTCATGGGTTCCTTCATGGTAAATAAGCTGAGGAAGGCTAGAATACAAAGAAGATATACACATTATCACAGTGTGAGCAAGAAAGGAAAAACATCAAACAAAATACCAGAGAAGAAGCTTGACATACAAGCTGCTACACTTCAACTCATACCCTAGATATCATTTCCAGGGCAATCACATCACTTGCAGTATAGGTGGATATATTTATCTTCACTCACCAAGCACTAATGTGCAACTCTGAGCCAGGAATTAAAAGTTTCCATGTATTTTGTATTGTGGATAGTGCCCTTTAGTTTTAGGGATGTACGCTATATCACAAGCCATGCATTTTCTACTTTACAAAATATACATTATGTTCACTCAACCTCTAGATGGCAGAAGATGTCCATGTAAGAAAAAAGTAATCTGATATGAAAAAAAAAAGCCAAGGAAACTGTGCACAGGCAAACAATACCCAGAAATGACAGTAAATTGGGGCTGTGAAAAATCACTTAACTATTAAATATCTGGGATTCTGCAGTGCTATACCTACAGCTGCATATGTTTACTGAAACATCATAAGTTTATGATGGTTCTAAAACCCATTCGATAAATTCCCCTGCTAGCAGCTTCTTTGGGCCAGCTTCATAACATTCCAGTCAATGTAAGGACCTGTTTGGACAGACCTTGGGCATGTGCCAATAGACAAATGTAGCTCGTTTTCAGGCGCATTCTGCTTTAATTTGAGATCCGTTTGAGATATTCCCAAGAGCATTCAGAATTCATTGACAGGGGCGTTTGTTTTGCATTTGACCTCCTTCTGACTTGCACCAACCTTGCTTTTGCATTCTCATTGACTTGTATGCGGGAAAAAAAAGCCATTCTGATGTGAACAAAATTGACATAAGCCCTAATGCCTATTACAAATGATCAAATATTTGGACGACTTATTGTCTGTTTTTTGTTGCATGTTAGTGTCATATCGCAAATGCAGAAGTTACTAAATTTATAAAAATTCACGTACAACAGAATACAACTTGTGAAGTCATGGAATGTTTTGTATTGTATTGTAGATATGTGTGGTTAGTTTTGTTCCGATTCTAATTTTGGACAAATGTTTTCGTTATTTGGAGATGCGGATGCGGATCAGAATTTCGAATTACAAAAATAACAAATTTAAAAGAATTCAAAATAATGAAACTAAATTCGACCAAAATTCGATTCAAAAACAAATTTGAATTTGAAAACAAAATTAAACAAACATTCGAAAACAAATTTAAAGCGGAGCTCCACCCAAATGGGAAGTTCCGCTTTCAGGACTGGTCCCTCCTCCCCATTAAGGATTGGCACCTTTGGCAGGTACCCACTCCCACTTCCTCTGCCATCACCTAGGCAATTGGAAGCCGAAGTTGTTCCTCCCCGTAGTCTTCTGGGACATGTGACAGGTCCCAGAAGACTACGGGACCATTCACAAAGCGCAGCACTACTCACGTATGCACAGTGAGCAGTGAAGCCACAGGCTGTGACAGCCGGGTGCCTTCACTGAAGATGCTGGTGCCGGGAACAGGGGCAGACTGACAACTCATGGGGCCCCCAGGCAATAGGGGATCATGGGGCCCCTGTATCCTTGCCCAAACTAAAAAAAGCCTATGAAAAAGGTACCAGGGGCATCTCATGGGGCCCCCTACTGACCCCGGGCCCTCGGACAGTGCCCGAGTTTTCAAATGGTCAGTCCGCCCCTGGCTGGGAACACAGGGCGGCTGGAGAATTGAGCTGCAGGGGGGACACCACAGGATCGAGGGACAGATAAGTGTCCATTTTTTAAAAGTCAGCAGCTACAGTTTTTGTAGCTGCTGATTCTTAATTATTTTTTTTGATTTTCACTGGAACTCCGCTTTAAACCCGAATTTGAAAACAAGAATACGATTAGAAAATGAAATAAATGTTCTTGAAACTAATATTCTCAGATGAAAATCTACACGTGTATGGCCAGCCTTAAGCCCCGTACACACGATGAGAATATCGGACGAACGATCATCTGTTTTTTTTCGCCTGCTAGTCTCACATCGAAAGTGAAAAGGTTACTAAAGATATGAAAATTTGTACGAAAGAAAAGAATTTCAAAATTGATGTCATGTATCTGTATTGTATTTTTCGACGACTACTGTACTGAATGAATTAAAATTGTATGATCTGGTATCGTACAAGAAAAATTTTCGCACTTGTCCCTTCAGATATTGTCGCACAAATTGTCGTGATCAGCTCTCGAAAGCTGTGTACTAACAATCCTTGTATGAAAATTTTCTTATCATGTGTATGGGCATCAAGCTGGCCATACACATGTAGATTTTCGGCTGAGAATATTCATTAGAAAAGTCGACCAAAAATTCTTTGCACATTCGATGAATGGACAAATGTTGTTCGAAAATTGTCTTTTGCTTTTAACATTCAATTTTAAAATGAATGTAATTTCTGAACGAGAACCACATACACTGGCCAAAAATTCTTTTGATCGAGAAAAGTTTTCCTTCCTGCCCCTTCCAATTTTTCCGTCACTTCCATCAAAACAAACTTGGTTTTGACCCCACTAACGGCTAGAAAATCAAACAAATATTCCTGAAATGAACATTCTCGGACGAAAATCTACATGTGTATGGCCAGCTTAACTTTTGGAATTCGGTCAAATTTTCCTGTGTCCGCAGTCTCTGGTCACCCCCTGTACTGTGTTCGCAGTCTCTGGTCACCCCCTGTACTGTGTCCGCAGTCTCTGGTCATCTCCTGTACTATGTCCGCAGTCTCTAGTCATTTCCTGTACTATGTCCGCAGTCAGTGGTCGTTTCCTGTACTATGTCTGCAGTCCATTGGTACAGAATATTTTTTTTCTTGTTTTCCTCCTCGAAAATCTAAGTGCGTATTATAGTCAGGTGCATCTTATGGAACAAAAAATACTGTAGGTATTTAGTAAGAGGCATGGCAAGTTTTTTGAAGCTATAATTTTCTATAATTTTTTTTTTAACATACTGTCAGCAGTGGAGCACGTCATCATATAACTAGTGGGGCAGTGATCAGGGACACTGACTGGTGATAGAGCAAAAAAAAAAAAAATATATATATATTTTATTTTCAATTTTTTTTCAAGTAAATTATTTTCCTTTTTTATAATACACTGTGACCAGAGTAATATAATGTCACCATCCATTGTACTACTCTAGGGAAGTGATCAATATTTTTTTTTTACACGTTGTCATTGCTTATGGCAATGAATTTCATTGCCATAAACAAGCATTTTACTGAATGAAATTGATTCATTCAGTTTGGTTTGTTGTGATTAGCTGTGATTGGCCACAGCTAATCTCATGACACAGGTGGGCTGTGAATGGCCCAGTCTGTATCATGTGATCACTGTGAACAATCACAGCTAGCAACAAAATTGTATACAATGGATGGCATGAATCAACCTTCATATGTACAAAAGTGCTTGGCAGATTTTGGGATAACGCTGGAGAAAAAGTATTGGATAGATACGTGAAACAATGAAATCCTTTTTTCCAAAATAATAAAGCTATTGACAATCATCTACAAGGTATTACTCCAGTAATACCTAGTCCTATTCAGATAGCCACCTCTGTCTCAGGCTATCCCCCCACCTGTTTGTTAGGATCCCCCATTGCATGGCAGTTCCCGCCATGTTGACTCTACTTCTTCTTGGATGGGATAGCCATGTACCTGTCGTTACCCGAAAAAAAGGTATATCCAGTGCATTTGCAGTTTAATACTTTACTGCACAATCCAGGCACATCCACCAGTACATCTTCCTTGCATGACAGCAGTCAATAACCTGACATCCTGACTGAAGTCTCCAGTGCAGAACACTATATCTCTATTACACAACTTTCTAATAGTACTCATGTACTGTATGTTTGCAGCCATTTTCCCAGCTGTTACAGTCTCTTTCACAGGTTGTTCGCTGTTGTTCGTCCTTGTTCTCTCCACACATATGGGGTACTCTTCAGCACGAAGCCGCCATATACCAAGCCGCAGGACCTGCTATGTCAGTGGTAGCAAGGTTTCTCCATCTGTCTTCCACTGATCACCCTGGCAGTTCAGCTCTGCAGAGGACTCTCGCTCTCTCTCTTCCTCCAACACAGCACTACATCCTGCTGATCAAGGGTCTTCTTTCACATAATGTGTGATCACTGAATGTATTTTGCATCATAATCAATGTATAATTAATACACAAAAGAACTAAAAATTAAAGATGTTAGAATTATCAGGGTGAAACCACGCTCTCAATACACAATTCAATATGACTGTTCAATTTTCTTCCCATCCACAGCTAATTATGTAGTGCCAAGGCCCGTGGAGATATTGGACAATCAGATTGGATGATGTATTGCCAGTGTTAGTTGTGTAAAGTTTTTCTTAGTCAATCAAAACACTATTCAATAAATTACAATGGTCATGGAACATAACACAGTAATGCAAGTAAACACTACTATAAGCTAAACAATAGAAATAACATGAGTATTAATGTCAACCCGGCTACATCCCAACTCTTCAACATAACCTCATCTTTTGCATTAGCACAATGTATACAGTCCTCCACTCACTCTGATGGGAATACATTAGACCTTGTTTTCTCCCATCTTTGCATTCCATACAACCTCACAAACACCCCCTTTCCGCTCTCTGATCACAATCTCATCACCTTTACAGTGTCCTCATCTTCAAACACCTATCCCTCAAAGCGGCAAACAATTACCCGCAGAAACCTTCACAAATTGAACCCTGCTCCTTTCCACTCTGCAACTGACCAACTCTATGACAGAATCTCTCCCCTGTCCTGCCCTGACCTGACTACTACTGTCTACAACAGTTCGCTTTCATCCACATTAGGCTGGCCATACACTATACAATTTTCAGTCCAATTTCTTCCCAATTTCCTTTAGATTTACCTTTAACTATGTAGTGCAATGGCCTGTATAATTGGATACAATTTAAAATGTTGTTTAGGTTTGACCTCCTATTATATGGTTTTTGGTAAATCTAAACCAAAAATCTCAAGAAAATTGTAAAATGTATGGTCAGCTTTAGACTCACTTGCTCCTCTAACAACATGAAGCATCAAGCCCCAACCATTACGACCTTGGCAGACTGACGACACCAGAAATCTTAAACGACATAGTTGTGTGCTGGAGCGATTGTGGCGTAAAACCAAATCTCAACGAGCATTCTCCCTATGTAAATCTGCTTTCTTAACATACAATTCTTCCCTTCATGCTGCCAAACAAGCCTACTTTGTCACTCTTATTAATATCTTGTCAACCAGTTCTCATTGTCTCTCCTCTACTTTTAACTCTCTACTTTCTACACCCCCACCTCCACCCAGTACCTCACTCACTGCTCACGAGATTGCAAATCATTTCAAAAACAAGACTGATGCAATTCGTAGGGGTATCACCACTGCACAGACATCCATCCCACTTAGCATACCTTACACTAAACCTCCCTCAACACTTTCCTCTTTTGACCTTGCTACTACCGAAGAGGTCACTAAGGTTTTCTCAAAAGCCCGTCTCACTACCTGCCCCCTGGATCCTGTCCCCTCACAATTTCTACGTTCACCCTCTTCTTCCATCCTATGCTCCCTCACTCACATCTTCAATCTCTCCCTCTCTAATGGTGCCTTCCCCTCCCCTCTAAAGTATGCACACATCATTCTAATACTTAAAAAGCCCTCCCTGGACCCCACCAACCTGAACAACTTAAGACCCATCTCTAAACTCTTAGAACGCTTAGTCTACAATCGCTTGAGCTGCTACCTCACTGACAACAACCTTCTTGACCCTTTACAGTCTGGCTTTAGCTCACTCCACTCCACTGAAATTGCCCTACTAAAACTCACTAATGATCTACTAACTGCTAAAACCAATGGCCACTACTCTGTACTCTTACTACTTGACCTCTCTGTGGCTTTTGATACGGTTGACCATCCCCTCCTTCTCAAAAAACTCCACTCTCTTGGCCTTCGAGACTCTGCTCTCTCCTGGTTCTCCTCCTACCTATCACAGCGGTCCTTCAGCGTTACCTATAACTCTGCCTCCTCCTCTTCACTCCCTCTTTCTGTAGGGGTCCTTCAAGGTTCTGTCCTTGGACCCTACTCTTCTCCATCTACACCTCCTCCCTTGGTCACTTGATAAACTCCCATGGCTTTAAGTACCATCTCTATGCTGATGACACACAAATCTATCTTTCTACCCCTCACCTCACCCCTTCAGTCTCCTCTCGCATTATCTCCATCAAGATCAATAACACAATCATCAGTCCCTCCCCTCATGCCAGGGTACTAAGAGTAATTCTAGACTCCCATCTGTCCTTTCAGTCCCAAATCTAATCACTGTCCAAATCTTGTAGACTTCACCTCCGCAATATCTCCAAGATACGGCCGTTCCTAACCTCGGAAACCACTAAGCAACTTATTCACTCCCTTGTCATATCTCGCTTTGACTATTAAAATTAAAAATTAGTGAAGCGCTTGTATCACATGAATACAATCATGTATCTCCATATAGTGTAATTATAAATCAAAGTGACCACTATATATAATAAATGTGTGTTGACTCCCTCTAGTGAAAAGAAAAAATAGTGTCAACCAAAATAGCTAAATAACACACATTAGGAAACTAAATATATAGTGCATAAATCAAATATAATGAACAGAATATATATATACGTGAAAACAGAATATTGGCCACATACAATGGTGTCTAAATTATACATAAATGATATATGCCATAGGTGAACAAGACAATATCAAAGGTGAAAAAAATATTCCATGCATGTGACTGTGCTTTAAGCTGGAACACACACGTGATCTCCACTTCTAAGTGCAAGTACTCTCCTTCAAATGGCAGCAATGCCTGCTCACCTCCCTTCCTCGACCCACACAGGGCCTCAAAGCAGTTACCACCTCAGTGGTGTATTCCTCTGGCAGACTCCTTATTCCTCCTCCTCTCTTATGCAACTCATAAAAAGACAAGAAAGCCTTCCATAGTGTAGTAAATTTAATAGGCAAAGTTAAAAATTACAAAGTTTTCCACTCACATGCTCCTTTCCATAAAAAAGCGTTTTTCCCAGCCTGTGGGTAGATATGCATGCACCTGGGGGAATCCAATATGGCCACTGTGTCCGGACATACGTCACCAGGAAGTAGACAAACCGACGCTACGCGTCGGTTTGTCTACTTCCTGGTGACGTATGTCCGGACACAGTGGCCATATTGGATTCCCCCAGGTGCATGCATATCTACCCACAGGCTGGGAAAAACGCTTTTTTATGGAAAGGAGCATGTGAGTGGAAAACTTTGTAATTTTTAACTTTGCCTATTAAATTTACTACACTATGGAAGGCTTTCTTGTCTTTTTATGAGTTGCATAAGAGAGGAGGAGGAATAAGGAGTCTGCCAGAGGAATACACCACTGAGGTGGTAACTGCTTTGAGGCCCTGTGTGGGTCGAGGAAGGGAGGTGAGCAGGCATTGCTGCCATTTGAAGGAGAGTACTTGCACTTAGAAGTGGAGATCACGTGTGTGTTCCAGCTTAAAGCACAGTCACATGCATGGAATATTTTTTTCACCTTTGATATTGTCTTGTTCACCTATGGCATATATCATTTATGTATAATTTAGACACCATTGTATGTGGCCAATATTCTGTTTTCACGTATATATATATTCTGTTCATTATATTTGATTTATGCACTATATATTTAGTTTCCTAATGTGTGTTATTTAGCTATTTTGGTTGACACTATTTTTTCTTTTCACTAGAGGGAGTCAACACACATTTATTATATATAGTGGTCACTTTGATTTATAATTACACTATATGGAGATACATGATTGTATTCATGTGATACAAGCGCTTCACTAATTTTTAATTTTATTTTGCACTTATTGGTATCAGCTAAGTGACAGCAGCTGTATTTTGTCAATTATTCCCATGAGCGCAGGAGGATCCCTTATTATTTCGCTTTGACTATTGTAACTCCCTCCTCATTGGCCTACCTAATCGCAGTCTATCATGAATGCTGCTGCCAGACTCATCCACCTTACTAACCGTTCTGTATCAGCCACCCCTCTCTGCCAATCCCTCCACTGGCTTCCCATTGCCCAACGGATAGAATTCAAAACATTAACAATAACATACAAAGCCATTTATAACTCTGCCCCAAATTACATCACCAATCTTGTCTCCAAATACCACCCGAACCGTACTCTCCGCTCCTCGCAAGACCTCCTACTCTCTAGCTCCCTTGTCTCCTCCTCCCATGCTCGTCTCCAGGACTTCTCCAGAGCTTCCCCCATCCTCTGGAACTATCTCCCAATTTTTCAGACTATCGCCTACTCTGTTCACTTTTAGGTGATCTCTGAAAACCTATCTCTTCAGGGAAGCCTATCCTGCACTCAGCTAATAATGGAATCTTCTACTCTTCCAACCAGTCCATCCCCCACAATTACTACCTTTTGTACCACTAGCCCCTCCCTCCTAGATTGTAAGCTCCAAGGAGCAGGGCCCTCCTATCCCTCTTGTATTGAACTGTAATGTCTCCCATTATATTGTAAAGTGCTGAGCAAACTGTTGGTGCTATATAAATCCTGTATAATAATAATAATAATGAGTACAATAATTTTAGTTTTGCCTTTATTGAAAGGCCAGAAACAGTAAAAAAAAACAAATGTCCCACTTCTAACCAATACATCCAGCACCCACATTTTTGGAATGCAAAGAAACTTCCAATATCCTTCACAAACTCTGCAGCAGCAGAAAGCTGGTCGGGGCGAGTGGAGGAGAAGCCGAATTTAAGATGCTGAGAGAGAGCCATACAAGGGATGGGTTCTTGTAATCCCCCCAAGGCACTGGTCACACCTTCCTGTCTACTTTCCAATTCCCCCTGCTAGACTGATGGGGCCTGGGCCCCGTACAGGAGGCCCGGTGGTAACTCTTGATCGGCAACCCTGTGTGCCACATGTGCTCTGCTCCTTGTAACATGTGATCCTGTGCCTGTTCCTATGTAACTTATCCCCATTTTGGCTAATTTCTTGTTCCTCAGCATGATCCTGCTCTGCCATCTGTACATAGTTTAGGTAGGTTTGTTTAGCTGTTTTCACTTCCACTTATTAGGTTCACTTATATAGGTTAATTGGGTTTCATATTCTCTGGTTTATTGGATGTTCGTTTTTATGAGCTGAGAACCCTCCCTCCCCTCCTGAAGACTCATGGGATGTATGACATCATTTGCCTAGGCATGAAAACCAGAAAGAAACTGAAGAAATGTAAAAAAAAAAAAAAAAAAAGTTTAAGACAAGTAAATATTATATACTTTCCTATCTATATGCTAATGCTAGCAGCATAAGGATTAAAAATAGTCAATGTGGATTGAACATTGGTTTTGCACAGAGCAGCCCCGATCCTCCTCTTCTTGGGTCCCCCGAAGGTGCTCATGGTCCCCCCTCCCCACTGAGTGCCCCCATAGCAAGCAGCTTGCTATTATGGGGGCACTCGTGTATCCTTGCTCCCACCACCCCTCCTCACTGGCTGTGAATGATTTTTTTTGTTTTGTATTATATTTTATTATTGTTTCTTACAAATCCAACATATCATTTAATACAGAATTATCAATCGTTTATTACAATTTTCCAAAATAAACCCCCCCTATTCCCTCCCATATTTCTTTGCCTAGTAGTTTTCCCTCTCGCCTACTATCCAACACTAGCACCATTATATATTCTTATCTTTATATCAGCATATTTCTCCTACATCTCATTCCTCCTTATTCTTCTACACCATCAGTTCTGCAAATATCTGTGTAGATTTAAGCTCACGCTATCTTTCCCAAATTTTTGTAAATTTACCCATTTTATCTTCTCCGGTGTGTAATAGTTCTTCCTTCCTGTATATATATGCTTTCCTCTTTATCCAATCCTTTAGTTTAGGAGTCTCTTGGGCCTTCCAAAAAACAAGGTTACCCAGGTGATGATACATGCTAAGATTGAGGAAGCACTCTAGGACAAGGTTGAGGCAATACACCAGGGGTCGGCAAGCTGTCAAACACTGGGAGCCAACAGATCGATCATGACCGCATCTCTGCCTTCCCCTAGCCTCAGCCGCTCTCATGTTATCTGCAGTGAGAGCAGGAGACAGCATAGTGCTGGATGGAGGGCAGGGTGGGAGCTACTCAGTGATTGTTTTTTTAGGCGGTCCTAGCAACCAATCACCAGCCTGGTTTTATGAACTCTGGCAGCCCCGGTCCTGCCTTCAGCCCAGCACTGTTCTGTCTTCTGATCTACGCTCTGCCCTACACATGCTGGCAGGTAGCAAGTGGTGTGTGTTGTGAACAGGGGCGGACTGACAACTCATGGGGCCCCCGGGCAATAGGGGATCATGGGGCCCCTGTGTCCTCGCCCACACTCAAACCACACCCAAAAAAGCCTATGAAAGGTACCAGGGACATCTCATGGGGCCCCCTACTGACCCCAGGCCCTCAGGCAGTGCCCGAGTTCTCAAATGGTCAGGGGACAGAGGAGACACTGTAGGTGGGGGCTGAAGAGACACTGTGAGGGGGGCAGAGGAGACACTGTGAGGGGGAGGGCTCGAGGAGAAAATGTGAGAGGAGGGAGCAGAAGAGAAAATGTGAGAGGGGGGAGCAGAAGAGACACTGTGAGAGGAAGGGGCAGAGGAGACACTGTGGGGGAGGGGGGGGGCACAGGAAACACTGTGGGAGGGGGGGCACAGGAGACACTGTGGGAGAGGGGGGACACAGGAAACACTGTGGGAGGGCAGGGACACAGGAAACACTGTGGGAGGGCAGGGACACAGGAGACACTGTGGGAGGGCAGGGACACAGGAGACACTGTGGGAGGGCAGGGACACAGGAGACACTGTGGGAGGGGGGGACACAGGAGACACTGTGGAAGGGGGGGGATACAGGAGACACTGTGGAAGTGGGGGTCACAGGAGACACTGTGGGAGGGGGGACATAGACACTGTGGGAGAGAGGTAGAGGAGACACTGTTAGAGGGGGGACAGAGGAAACTACAGTCGGAGGGAGGATTCTGATGGGAAAAGGACATAGGACACTGCTTTGGGGGATGGGAAGCAGAGGACACTTCTATGGGGCAGGGTGGAGGACACTACACAGTTGGAAGGTTGGTTGGTGAAGGGGGGCAGAGGACATTGGTTTGGGGGTACAGGACATTATTGGGGGTGAAGGGGGCAGAGGATATGACAGTGGTTGGGGGGGGGGGGATGTGGCATAAAATGGGGCAGAGGACACTGCTTTGGGGGAGTACAGGACACTGCTGTGGGAGGAGGGGGGAAGAGGACACTACAATGGGGGGTAATGTAAAGGGGGCAGAGCACACTGCACTTTTAAGGGTACCGCCTAGTAACACCTCCCCCCCTCCTTCCCCTCCACCCCGGGGATCCTTGCTTTACTCCATGTTGTCCAGATAAATCTCAACCTCTGAAAGGTTGCCTACCCTTGCAGTACAATAAAGCCTGGCAGCCCTGGATTGACAAATACTTCTATCCTGATTTTGACACTACGTCATTTTACAAACTCCCCACAAGTATGTTTCTTCAGGACAATCGTTACTGTAACCCCTGGAATGACTCCTCTCCTTCTTTTCTCTCCTTTCCTTCCTCGGCCCCCTCCTTTATTCTTTTGTCATTTTTCTATCCTTTTATTTTCCAATATGTACTGCTTACTCACCTAATACTGTTGACTCATTATAATTCCCTGAGCTACAGCTAGGGCGGACCAAATGTGAGTTGTCACTCAACCTTGATCTACCTACAGCCCTCAGAGGGGATTTTACGATGTTATGCACTGTAAACTGTAAATCCTAATGTGATTCTCCCTGTGTGGGAATTTTTGGTTTTCTATCACATATATTGACACATATTTTTATGTGATGGCATATTTTCTACCCAATAAAATATTTGAACAAGAAAAGCTTCTGGAGTAAATTTAGGTGATGCACTCCTTAATCATATTTCCAACTGCATATCAGTGTCCTGCTCCTACTAGCTGCACCTTCATTGCATTTAACCTATTGAGGACACTTAGGCAATGACATGATCATGTTAACTAATGAGTGAGTTATACCTATTTGTTGAATTTATTAGGTTACGTTTCTATCATATATTTCTTTCATCAAAGCACAAAGGTAGGCATTATTGTGTGTTCCTGCTAGCTTTCTTTTTTTAATAAAGTCTGACTCGTGTTTTAGGGTAGCTTTTACGTTGCTGTTGAAGTGTTACTAAACCCAGGATCCTGCATTCACTATATCTGGTCTCCCACAGTACACACAACATGGAAATGCAATTATTTTAGTAAATATAAACTGCTAAATACATTTTCTCAGCAGCAGTATATAGCAGTCTTGTGACTTCTATCAGTGTCCAGCTGAGCACTGGTTAATCTTGTAGGAGGAGTTTTCATTCTATTCTGACTTTCCTAAGAGGCTGCATAATCCCTGACCCTCTGTTTGGACAGTGATAATTGGCCCTGTGCCGATCACATGCACTCTCCCAAAGAAAATAAAAACTCTCTAGCAATACACCCTAAACTGAGCTTGTGCAGAGTGACTCCTAGCACTCTGTACTATCAGCAGATGGATTGAGGACAGTAAAAGGGGTGGATAAGAGAAGACAGGATCAAACAGCCTTTTTATACAATGTGGAGGATTAACCCCTTAGGGTCCACAGTGAGCATGCTTTACTGCATATACACTGATTTTACTGTTGTAGGTTTAGTAACACTTTAATTGTATAATTTGTTTCTGTTTGGTATACCGTGCTACAAACCAGAAGCTTTCAGCTGGGGTAGATAATCGGCTGGATGCACTGCAAGATCCTGACCCTGCAGAATGAACAGGGGATTGCTCCTGCCCCAGACCAGTCCCTACTGTTTGACCTTTTGTAAATCCTGTATATATTTTGTTTTTTATTTGTAAATAGTATTTATCTAAAATATATCTTATTTATTTTGGCAAAAAAAAACAAAACTTCTTTTACAACATTTCACTTGCTTGTTATGTCACCCTTGTTATAATGCTTTGGGGGTAGGCAATCTTCACCCATCCAGTTGTAGAAGAGCTATATGTCTCATCATACATTGCAGGACAATGCTGATGGTAGTAGTAGTAGTAGTACACACATTATATATATACACACACACACACACATACATATATACACACATATATATATATATATACACATGTACATATATATATATATATATATATATACATACACACACACATACATACATATGTGTGTATGTATGTATATATATATATATATATATATTGCACCCTATATGTATGTGGCACCCTCTAGTGTGCTACCAGAATAGTGTAGGCAACTATTGTGTATGGCTCATGGTAGCTGTAGTGAGTCTGTGATTAAGGTTGGGTTACTGTAGGTCAAGCTGGATGGCTTAACAGGTTGGGACTCTATTGCCTTCACCTGGCTCTGGAGGGCCATAGAACCTTCCAAAAGCCAGAAAGCGGAACGGGTAGAGACCTAATCTGCATGTTTATGGGACCAAGCCTATAAAGAGACCAACAGATAAATATGGGATAGCCAGGCTTACAGTCCAGGAGACTGTCGGTGGCCTGGGAGGGGTCCCCTAGGTCTAAAGGGGCTGGGGCTAGCTCAGGAGGGTCCATTCAGCAGTACGGCATGAACATGATCAAGGCCTGGGAGCAAGGAGGACAGAGTGAGTACATCAGCACACCCTGAGATTCACAAGGGGAGAGACTGCCACATGTAGCAAGCTTTCAAAGGACAGTGCTTTGCTTAATCCTTTATCCTTGTCTTGGGAAATCTTCAGAGCAGCCAGGAGGGATGGTAGCATCTGCAGGCTGTGGAGCTGGGAGCAGTTCTACAAGGGAGAGAAGACATCTCCGCATGTAGTTTACAAAAAACAAAGTTGATTTCAGAGGGGCTGCAAGTTCCTCTCCCATAAGGGGCTGTTGCTACTGATCTACAACTTGAACCTAATTTGAAAGTAAAACATTTTTGGTGGTAATATTTAGGAGCACTACCATACGTGTTTACATGGGGTACTATTATTGGGAGATCACATTAATTAAGGGGGCTTGTAGATTTTAATAACTTGCAAACCCTCACAAACACCAGGCCAGGGTTGTGGGTCCGTGGACCTTGTCCAAATCAACCTGTAGGCAGGTTGAAATTAGCTAGAGAGGTGCTGCCATGGATGGGAGGGCAGGGGTTAACGTCTTTCCTGCTTTTTTTCTGAGATTTTCAGCTGTCTCTCCCTGTACTTGTATAAAAGAGGGAGGGCTTTGCCCAGACTTGTTCAGTCTGTTGTCTGGGAGAGAACACACACAGACATACAGCAAGACAGAATCTCCAGCTGCTACAGGTTCTTTGGTCTTTCCTTGTGCCTGACTTCCCAAGGAGTACGAGGATGGCACATTCTACTATCAAGATGTAAATCCATCAGAACTTGGGTTTCTCCCCAAGGACACCAGTTGCTGGGGAATGCCTCTGGTGAACTCTGTAATTACATGGACTCTAACTTTGCAGGTACGCCAGTGCAGCACAGCCTGGTTCGGATTAAGGACTGTCATTTGGATGGTTCTGTCTGTGCTTTGGACTTTTTGTACTGTGCAAACTTTTTTTCAATGTTGAAAAGTTGCCTTTTGCCTGGTCTGAAGTCTTTAAAGCGGGTGCATTGCAGGTAATCGGCACTACTACACACTTAGTCTATAGCTTGGGTCACTTTCACATAGGGTATGAAGAGTTAATATGTTAAGAGTCTTCATACTGCCAGTTATACATGTGGTTGTCATGAGCAACGGAAGGTACAGTTAGCAAGTAGCCTGTCGTAAATGTGTACCTGTTATAGGTAGGTCAGTCTCTAGCCACGATGGAGGTATTGTCGGCACTTCCTGTGCTGCATTTCGTCTCCCTTACCAACCAGAACGTAACTGCTTTGCTGTTAAAGTCAAGTGTGCGTTGGAGCCTGCACTATGTACATGGAGGGGCTCTATGCTGCTACCGGGACCGGAGTGGGAAACTCTGGGAAGGTGGCTGTGGTCAGTGTTTGGCACAGCCCACCTAAATTCAAGCTACAGTGGATGTACATTTACACTAGGACCTTAGAGTTAACTGTAGAACAGTTGCGGTGCAAGTGTACATGGTGTATGTTCATCTCTAAGAGTACAGGCCTGTCTTAAGGTCGAGTATTCCTTAATGACAACCTCAGCCATGTCCAAGGGCATTGGTGAAAATGGCAGAGAGTACCCCAAGTGTATGAAGTAGAATGATCCTGTCCCAGGTGCCTAACGTGGCCCAAAAGACCCCACCCCTGGGGTAGGCCTCTTCTGACCTAGACTTGACACCCAACAAGTTCATTGGGAAACATGGAGGAAGTGACAACCACGACTCTACCCCAGCAACAAACATGAGGACAGAGTGCTTGGCTGGCACTGACAATCCATCCATTTTTGTCCATTGTCCATTCTCTGACAATCCATCCAGTTGCTTTCGATTGTCCAACAAATAAAATTCAATGTACTAACAACCACAAGACTTTCTGCTCATTAGACCCTTGTCTCTTCCGCCCATGATCATCTCCAGGACTTCTCCAGTGCTTCTCCCATCCCATCTCTACTCCAGTCTGTCCAGCTATCTCCTACACTGTCCACTTTTTAGTCCTCATGCACACTGGATGTTTTAACAGTTGCTGTTTTTGGCTTTTGCTGTTTTTTTCTACAGCCAGTAAACTCCCAGCATGTTATCCTATGTGCCCATGCACACAGACTGTAATCAGCGGTTTTTGGCAGGGGCATTTGTGGGCTGGAAACAAAACCCAGAACTAGTGGGTTTCTAGAGGAGTTTTTTAGCTGTAAAAGTGATCTAACACTGAAAAACGAAGCGAAACGTGCTAAAACACAGCAAACCGGCGGTTTTGGACTTTATTTGAGCAAAAAGAAAAACTTTTTTTGGTAAAAGAAAAAGCACTAAAAAAACTACAAAATGCGAAAAAATGTAACTAAACGCTAATGCAGAAATGCATTATGCAGGCCAAAGAATAAATCGGCCGATTTTCGCACTGTTAGTGGGGCAATGGCATCGGCCGATTTTCGTGGTTCCTCCTCATTTCGTTTATCGGGCATGCTGGAAAATTCGTGAAAACTAGCGATTTTCGAAATCATTGGTGGCAACATCGGATTACAGAACGAACGATGTTTCGATTTTCGGACAAAAAATCGTTCGGAATTCGAACCATGTATGGCCTACATAATGCAAGACTGGTGAAACTAACCCCGATGATGAGGATGAGAACCTGAGGACCAAGGCCTCTCAAAATCCGGAGGGAAGGAATGGTGGCAGGACTTACACAACTTTGTATGTTTTCGGTTAAAGGTTTTGCTAAGAAAAAAAAGGATTTACACCTATCAGGAAGCAGCACTTTTTTATCTGAGACATATCCCATGGAGCCTCCCCTACTCTTTCTTCAAGCTCCAGTGTCTTCAACACAAGATGTAGTAAGTTCATATCTAAACGGAGGACAGTAAAAATCTAGACCCCAACAGAAGAGCTGGGCCACCAGAAAAAGGGGAGGATCAGAGAAGTTAGGATCAAACTGCATTTTTACACAATGCAGAGGATTAACCCCTTAGGTTCCACAGTGAGTATAAGAAGCCTGCTTTAATGCATATACAGACTGATTTTACTGTTGTGGGTTTAGTAACACTTTAAGTAATTGAATGTATTGAAACTTTTAGTATGAATGCAAGTTTGAAAATCAACCCCTGTATGGTTAGCTTTAGAGAGGAAAAAAAAAACAAAAAAAAACACAGAGATGAAGAATTTCGCCTACCTACAGAAACCCTAGGCACAACACTGTCAAATAGGCAGCCACAGTGAAGCATAGAGAGACCTGGCTCGTGCTTTTCTGGCTTAAAAGCTTATGTAGCAGAATCACTAGGCAACTAGCAACCACAACACCTCAGTGCCGCCCCCCCCCATCTCAACCCATGCACATAGGCATGACATGCCTGCTAACGTCACTAAAGGGAGGGACAGGAAAGAGGTAACGCCAGTACACTGACATGACGACCCCCCCCCCCCCCAATATATGGTGCTAGAAAGAAACAGACAGATGAAGAGGTAACAAAGGATATAGAGACACCAGATACTACAACAGAAGCTATTTGAGCTGCATCAGCCTGCTCCCCAGCACTACATGGTACCCCGAATCAGGAGAATTCACTTCCAAAAACAAGATCAATCAATCCAGGAAAGGCTGAACCTAGACAGCACAGTTGGCAGGGAGGGGTATCTAGTTCCACCAAAATAAAAAGAAAGGGTGGCCTGGAGCAAGGGACAAAAAACTGAATACTAGTCTAGGGATCCTTGCACTCTTTTATTACATAGTTAAGGGCGGTCCTGTGCGATGAAAAGGAAGGGGGGGTTGACTTGATGTATGCAGACATGAGGTGAGCCAGGAAGTATAAAAAAAATTGCAGCTTACCAATCCTTAGAGGTGATGTCTGCCCTAGTAGCCTAGTTTTCTTTTTTCAGGTTACAGCAATTTCCTACAAGTGCAAAAAGATTTGATATCGGAGGGACAGTTAATGGCTGTAGGAAAGTCTAATGGTGGCCCTGATCCATCTGGTGATAGAAGCTTTAAAAGTTTGCTTCCCTGCGTTGCTCCCTCCTTAAAGAGTAAAAGAAGATGATCTTTGAATTTCCTTGAAACTTTTCAAGCACTTTATGGTATACCGCTTCACATCCAGAGTGCCAAACTCTTCCACTGTTTCGTTGTTAGAGTTACTGCAAAAGGACAGTATAACCACTTCCAGGTTGTAGAGACCTCAGAAAAAACATGGGATCGATTCTTAACACCACTTTTAATAGGAAAAACAGTTAAAGTGATATTAAAGCCTATTTTTTTTTAAATAAAAAATAAGAGAGGTTATACTTACCTGCTCTGTGCTCTGTTACTGCATAGAGCGGTCTCTTATCTCCTCTTTTGAAATCTCCTGCCAGCACTCTCCGCTTCTTCTTGTGGGTGCCCCATAGCAAGCCATGTGCTATGGAGGTACATGTGTGAGCATGCTCCCCAGCTGAGCTGTGTGCGTCCATAGACACATGCAGTGTGGCTCAGCCACGCCCCCTGCTCCCTCCTCACAGAACTTGACTGACAGTAGCAGGAGCCTATGGTTTCTGGTGCTGCCTGTATCTCCTGTAAAACCAATAAGTGAAGGGGAATGATCTGCAGCCGGGACAGTGCTGGATCACTGACAGGACTCATTTAAGTGTTTGGGGGGGAAGATGCAGTTTAGGGGGGAGTGTGTTTTACCTTAATGCAAGAAAAGCATTAAGGTAAAATAAACTTTTATACTTTAGAACCATTTTAAGTGCAGTTCTTTCACTGACCATTCCTACAGCTCACTGACCCTAATGGCTTAAGTTATAGCCACCAAGAAATCAAGCTTAAAATTACTTTATTGAAATTACTTTCAGTGGTTCAAAAAGAGGCTTTGTGAGAGCTGATAGAATCACTGATAAGACCTAGGGCAGAACAGCCAGGTTTGGAGAGGGGTGAATCCTAGACAATGCCACAAAAATATGTTTAACAAATGAAAGGGTGACTATGGGTTGCTCCAAATATACAGAGAAAGCTGGTACGCAGGCACTTTCAGGGTGTTGGCTGACAGACCCATATGTAATCCAATTTGAAGTAACTTCAGAATGGCTTTCCAGTCCGCATCTGTGGAGGTGCAAACTTTTCCAAACTTTTAAGTAGATCATCCTGGTTACTTTCTTCTTGCTCAATACTACCTTTGCCAAAAGACCTTTTGCTAGTAGAGCTTCCAACATCACCAGTTTCAAGTGTCCAATCTGGAGTGCAACATGTGGTGCTGCCATAGCAAATCATTCCCTAATTGAGACAAAAAAGCAGTTCTGCCAAGGCCTGTAGGAGAGAACCATGCTCTCTTTAGCCAGAAGGGGGCTATCACGATCACTTCTGCTTTGACTGCTTAGATTTCTTCATCACCTTGGAGAGAAGCTGAATCAGAGTAAATGCATATGAGAGGGTGAAGGTCCAAGGTAAACTGAGAACAGCCATACTTAGAGCTTGCTTTTCCTGTTTTATACTTAGAGCTTGCTTTTCCTGTTTTAGAGTGAAAAACACCTCTGCCTCCTGGTTTGCGTTTGAAGCAAACAGGTCTACATCTGGTACCCCCCAAACGATGTGTGATATGTCGAATGTGGTGTAGTTCTGATTCCCCTTGGCCTAACTGAGCTCTGCTAAGGCAGTGCACCAGTTGTTTTTTCTCTCCTTCTCTCCTCTATTTTTCTCTCTCTTCTTAGCAGTTACCTGAATTTCATTCCACTCTGATAGTTTATATACATTGCCATCATGATGTTGACCAAGATTAGCACATATAACCCCTGTATCTGCATATGAAAACCCAGAACTTCTCTGAAGAGTGCTGTGAGATTGTGAATATTCAAGAATGCTTAGTCCATATTTTTTTCCCCAAATAAGGATGTCCTGATGTGACTCAGGATGCTGACTGTAGATTCGACTTTCAACAGCTTTGTTTCATTGTGACAATGTTTGTAGAACCCCTGTGTGGAATGGAGTTCATTGTACAACTGGATGCATGTCATCATCAACCCTAGAACAGACATCATTTCTTTTAGTGGTATCTTTATTTGTGAAAGAAACTCCACCACCCTTGGCAACTTTCCCCACTTCTCATCTTAGAAAAATCTACTGCTGGACTCTATCTATGGTATAGCCTAGAAATGCTGTGAATTAAATTTGTGTAAGATAAAATTTTTCTAAATTCAATGTCCACCCCAGCTGATGACGAAGGTTTATCATTTTTTTGAGGTATTCCGTGACTATCATCAAGATACAGTATTAAGGTACACTCCTTGAATTCACATAACCTCCACAATGATCTCTGCGTATATACGCGAGAAGCTGAGGCAAGCCCGAATGGTAGGGCTTGGTACTGAAATAACGTGCGCCTTTTGCACCCCGACTGACGAACCTGGGGAATGTATGAAACTGGTCAACCAGTACATGAAGGTATGCTTCCTAGTAGTGTGGGGGCTCGATGTTTGAGTAGATCATAAGTTTGACTCGAACATCGGCCGCTAGTGTGTTAGCCAAACACGCGAACAGTAAGGGCATTCGGAGCTCCACACTGCACTACGCTCTCACAGTGCATTGTGAGAGCCATGATTGGCCAAAGCAATGCATCTGACCACGGTCACTTTGGCCAATCATGGCTTACAGCTAAGTCCACGCTCCACAGTATATAAGGCTGCTTACATAGCAACCTTGTGTAGTGTGTTGCTAGACACAGATAAAGGGGAGCGTACCCACCCTAGAAAAATAAATAAAATTAAAACAAAAAATACATAAAAAGAAACAGCGTGGTGCCCCCCCCCCCCCCCCAATCTCTACCAGGCCCTTTAGGTCCGGTAGGAATGTTAAGAGGGACCCCACAGTAAAAAAAAAAAAATTTTAAATTTTAAAGTGTGCGTTGTTCCCCTTGAAAGTCATACCAGGCCCTTTAGGCCTGGTAGGACATTTAAAGGAGAGACCCACCTACAAAAAGGGAGATAAAAAAGCATGGTGTCCCCCCTACATTCCTACCAGACCCTTGATCCCTGCACAGGCCTGGCAGGGCAGGAAAGGGGTGATGGTCGAGTGCCCCCCCCGCAGCTTACCAGGCCACCCTGGCCCGGTGGTTGTGGGGGTCTGCGGGCAGGGGGCTCATTAGCATCAGGGTACCCCTTTAAATAAGGTGGTACCCTGATGCTGCCCCCTCCCCCTTGGGAATGAGTAAGGGGCCAGACTTTTGAAAAATTCCTTTAATTGAACAAAAAACAAAACAGTTATTGACAAGTCCTTTTTAATATAAAAAAAAAAAGTTCCATCGATGTAATCCTTTGTCAATCACAGCGTCTAGCATAGTCTTCATGACGCCGACTAGCCAAAATGTAAAAAAAAAAAAAAATCATTGCCCGCTGACCCGTCCGCACACGCAAGCACGCTTTTTAAAAAAATTTTGGCGAGTCGGCATTGCTGGACGCCGTGATTGATGATGGGTTACAATTGAACCATTTTTTTCGCTTTTTTTTTTTTTTTAATTAAAGGACTTGTCAAAAACTGTTGCTTTGTTTTTTCTCAATTAATTACTCATTCACAAGAGGGGATGCAGTATCAGGGTGCCCCCTTATTTAAAAGGGGCACCCTGATGCTAATGAGCCCCCTGCTCGCAGACCCTCACAGCCACTGGGCCAGGGTTGTGGGGAAGAGGCCCTTGTCCCCATCAGCGTGAGGACACTGCCGAGGGCTTGTGGCCCAATAAGCCGCAGGGAGGGTGCTCGATTGTCCCCCCCTTACTGCCCTGCCTGTGCTCGGATCAAGGGTCTGGTAAGAATTTCCCATTTTTGGGGGTGGGTTTCCCCTTGAGCTCAGGTTCACACTATGCAATGCGGACACGGAATGTAATTTGCACAGAAATTGCACCACAGTCCTGTGCGAATTACATGCAAATATCTGTGTGGTGCCATTTGAATCATACATTTTGAATGGCTCTAATCGCATCCGCACCAAAAAGGCGCAGGACCCTTTTTTAAATCTGCCCCTGGATCATATGCAATTTCTGGCAATCGAATCACATTTTGAGATCTGTTTCAGGGTGTCATTAATTTATCATTGACACCCGCACCAGATCGCATGAACACGATGCAATTGCAATGCGGAGCGGGAAATGTACAGGATTTGCAGCGTTTCCTTCACCGCATTGGTGTGAACCCGGGCTTAAAGTCCTACCAGGCCTAGTATAGCTGTTAGGTGGATCCCCACGCACTTTAAAAAAAAAATAAAATTTACCCCCAGGGGATGGGGGGGTTGTCTCTCCTAACCTTCCTACCAGCACTTTGGGGTCTGGTATGGATTGGAGGAGGGGGGGTGGAAACGGACACTGTTTTGTTTTTCTTCATGTCAGTCCTGCTGCAGCAAGTTCTGTACATTGTAGAGATGTGCAACTTTACAGATAGTTGAAGGGGACCCCCCCAGGCATGATATTTAAAGGAATTTTTCTTTTTTTTTTTTTTACATTAAGCAAAGAAGAATGACTGCCCCTTTAAAAATGGTACTTTTTGATTTTTTTTTTTCACTGATTCCTGCGGTTCAGGGCAGTGCCTGAGTCTCCATACCCCTTTTTTTTCCCACATTCTTTATTTATGTAGACAACACCACACTTACAGAGCAATTCAATATATCCAGAGTATACAAAACATCCCAAATGTACACAGGTCATCTTGAAAGTATATACAGCCATAGGTATAAACAGTAGAAAATGCAAAATAGGCTTTCTAAAGACTTCAAATTAGCCCCTAAGCCGTAAAATGTAAATCAAGCAGGGGGAGTACTTCATTGTCTGAACTGACTACAGCTATAGGTGCCTGGGTTTGTCCATCTTAGCAAAGTGTATATAGGAGGAAAAGAGCAGGGTGAACAGAGGAAGGAGGAAAGAGAAAAGAGTAAAAAAAAAAATTAACAAAACAGAGGGGGGGGGGGGGGGGGAACCAGAGAACAGAGGGATGGTCCCAGTCAAAAAGATAAAGGGTAAAGTGAGTCAATCCTGTGAGGAGGATACAAAGAGGGTTTTCCCCTCCCCTGAGAAAGTAAACATATTCCAGAGAAGCCAGGTTTTTGAGTAGGTTTCACGTCTGTTTTGCACTGACAATATCTACCTTTGAGAGCCAGAGCGAGATGGCAGGAGGTCGCATATCCCTCCACTGTAGGGCGATACAAGATCTAGCAGAATTAAACAAGTGGCTAGAATCGATTTGTCGTATGTTTTTTCAGGTATATCCAAGGCATGTAAGAGGAAAAGGGCTGGGTCCTCAGGGAAGACATAATCAGTGAACTTCTGGGAAATGCAATGTACCTCTTTCCAGAAGGGTTCCAATTTTGGGCACATCCAAAAAATTTGTAATAAAGAGCCCTCACCATCTTGGCATCTCCAACATTGGCCTGAGAGCGTGGGACAGTATTTATGAAGTATCAACGGTAAGGAGTTTGAAGTTGGTCTCCTTCATCCGTGTAAAGATGGATGATTTGAGAGCAAAATGAATAATCTACCGTTGTTGAGCTGTAGAAAAGGATCTGTTTAACACCAGTTCCTACTTCCGCATGAAAGGGGGGAAAGTAGCCCTCTGGTGGAGTAATCAATTGAGTGTACATTTGAGAGGGAGAATGAGGCAGAGGGCCCTCTCCCTCACAAAGGGGGTCAACTGGCATCAAAATCTGTCCAGAGGGGGGACAAATGTCGTAACTGCAAGGCACTCCAAAACTTCAGGCGATAGAGACCCATCACGGAGGGGAGTGTTGAAATTGATGGCCACTGTATGGAGTTCCAAAACTGGGATGCTTGGTAGCAAAATTAACAGCTTTACTGAGATCACAAATAGGTAATAAGGTCAATAGGCTAAGAATCCTCCCATTCACATGAAAATAAGGTAAGATAACGTTATCTTACCTTATTTTAATGTGAATGGAGGATTCTTGGCCTATTGGCCTTATTACTGATTTGTGATTTCATTAAAGCTGTTAATTTTATATGGATCGGTAAGGCTTGAAAAAGTTAAGTGAATTTAGGTAAAATGGACATTTTAATGATATTACATCTGCCAAACCACGAGAATAGACCTTGTTGCCAAGTAGAAAGCAGAGCGCGTACTTTACAAAGTAGGGGTTCAAAATTTAGCTCATAAATTTGGCTTAGACATGGAGGAATATAGGTGCTGAGATAGTTTAGTGCTGAAGCAGTCCAAGTGAAGTTGAAGTTCGTTTTCAGGGTATCTATTTGGGATTGGAGTATGGACACATCGCTTCCGATTTGGACACATTAATTTTCAGATTGGAAAGAGAACCGTAGATCTCAAGTTCCTTGAAAAGATTAGGTATGGAGATAATCGGGTTGGTAAGCAAGAAAAGCATGTCATCCGCATACGCAGAGACTTTGTATTGGAGTTCTCCAAGTCGTATACCAGTGATATCCGGGTTATTTCTGATCCTACAAAATGGGTCAAGAGAAAGGGCAAAAAGAAGAGGGGATAATGGACAACCCTGACGGGTATTATTATTATTATATAGTATTTATATAGCGCCAAAAGGTTTGCTCAGCGCTGTACAAAATAGTGGGGGACAGTTCATGAGACAATACAGTAACAAAACAATATACGAGGGGTTCGAGGGCCCTGCTCTTTCACGCTTACAATCTAGGATACCATTAGAGATGAAGAAAGGCTTACAGAGGAGTCCATTCGCCTTGACTTGTGCCGTCGGGATCGAATATACGCTGGAAATGCACCTGGTCTTCTCCCCAATACCCACATGGCGCAGGACCGTAAACATGAAAGGCCAAGCAACGCGGTCAAATGCCTTTTCTGCATCCGTACCCAGGAACACTGTAGGCGTCTTAGTGTGATTGGACACATGTATCAAATTGAGGACCTTGATGCTATTGTACCATGGGACAATAGCATCAAGGTCCTCAATTTGATACGTGTCCAATCACACTAAGACGCCTACAGTTTTCCTGGGTTCCTTGAAAGCTCCTCCTGGGAGACACTCAGATATTTGCTGCACGCCAGTGCGGATTACCTGGAGATCTTGGATATGTGTTTAAACTATGCGGAGGATTAAGGCCTCGATATAGGCCCTTGTAGGGAGGGCCCGTAGGAGTTCTGTAATCTCTGCGTCTTCTCGTAGGTAAGTGGGATGCGTTGAGGGGGGAGCGGGGTCAGGAGGATGTGAGGCCAGGACCGCAGGAAGATCTGAGTAAGCATCCGAATCCCCAGATGGAGCAGGGGATGAAGCCGACTCCAGCGGGAGGCCATGTTCGGCCACGCCACCACGCGGGTCCACCATAGTAGGCAGGGCACTGGCAATTGAGGTTCCCAGGAAGAAATGTTGCATGGCCGACCAGGCCGGAGTCCCACGACAATCCTTGGTCTTTTTGAATTTTGTGGAGCTCATGCCAGGGCTGAAAAGCTGTAGGATGTGGGTGTATAGCTGGAGGGAGATGGGAACTTAGGAGAAGTACGTTCTTACTCCGCCATGTCTAAGCCACACACCCCCACCATACCCCTTTTATGGCCAATAACTTGCATATAAGCCTTCAAAATGGGCACTTTGGAATTTACAAGTTTGAGTCCCATAGACTTGCATTGAGTTCAAAGTTCGTGGTCAAAGTTAATTAGGTTTGAACGTTCAACCGCAAACTGAACACAGGGGTGTTTGGCCCATCACTACTTCTAAGATATCTAGTGTTACAATGAACGCTGAAAGATATAGGCATCTCCCCCAGTTAATACCTTTTGTTTCACTCGACCCTCCCTCTTAGATTGTAAGCTCTAAGGAGCAGGGCCCTCTGAATCTTCCTGTATTCATTTGTATTGTAATTGTACTGTCTGCCCTTACATTGTAAAGCGCTGCGTAAACTGTTGGCGCTATATAAATCCTGTATAATAATAATTCTGGCTAGAGGTGTAAATCACTAGGTGCCGGCCAGCACTCAGCGATCATTGGGGAAAGCTGGCAGGGGAGAGACCTGTGTGTAAAAAACATTCAGTGCCAGAATGCCCGCCGCAGTCCTGCTATAAGTTGCTGATCGCCGCCATTACTAGAATTAAAAAAATAAAAATTCAAGCATATATACCACTATATCTTTCACGTAAACCAATTAATTTACATGTATTGGGATTTTATTTTAGCAAAGAAATGTAGCAGAATACATTTTGGCATACATTTATGAAGAAATTGTATTTTTTACTGTTTATGTTTTATAGCAAAATTGTCAGGGTTTTTTTGTTTACAGTGCAAAAAATAAAAAATGCAGAGGTGATCAAATACTACCAAAAGAAAGCTCTATTTGTGGGGAAAAAAAGGACATAAAGTTCATTTATATACAGAGTTGCATGACCGCGCTATTGTCAGTTAAAAACACGCAGCATCGTATCACAAAAAATGGCCTGGTCAGGAAGGGGGGGGGGGGGTAAATCTTGTGGAGGGAATGTGGTTAAGGACTGACGTTATTCTGGAAGGAGTACAGTACTAGGATACATTTTTACTGTAAATTACAGAGAAGTTGTCCTCCAAGTTGTTGAATGCAGTATGGGCAAACCCATAATCCCTTATCCCCAGCCAAGTTATTTTCCCCTGATAAAACATAAAAACAAGCCCAAGCACTGGTTATTGACTGAGGATGCAAGCTAAAAATGCGTGTTGCCTGGCTGTGTAGACAAAGGGGGACCCAAAATCCAGTGGCTCCTTAGGGGGTAGCACTATATACATAAGGTTTAAAACCACTTTTAGGCCACTTTCACATTGATCTGCCGCAAAAACGCAGTGTTTTTACTGTGCTTTTGCCGGGGTGAGCAGTTTTAAAGGACATGCAACTTAAAAACTGCACCAAAAATGCTTCTCAGGCATATGAGGTGCTTTTCAGGCGTTTTCCCATTTAGTTCAATGGGAAGAGGCTTTTTTTTTTTTAACACCCCAAACATGCTGCAAGCAGTTTTTACACCGCACTGCAACGCCTCAGTGAGAAAACATATATATACACATTCACATACATAGAGAAGCAGTTTTCTTGAACTTTTTAACGCTTCAAAAACCCTGCCTAGCCTAAATCTTTCTGGCCTCCTGTAGGTGGAGGAGCCTATCTATCCTGTGACCATCCTGGAGGATGACTCGGGGAAAAAAAATCTGTTAATATGAATGGAAATCCAGTATGCTGGTACTGAATGTTATCAGCTCACTGTATTTCTTCCACAAAACAATACCTCCCCCCCCCCCCCCGTTATTGAAATGGTGATAGAGATCGATGTTTGTAGTCCAAATTGAGTGCTGCGTATTGTAACTCAGGTTCTCCTCAGAGTCAGTGCTGCGAGGGAGGGCAGCCAGCCTGCCGCAGGAAGTGTGTTACTTAAAGGATTACCAGATCAGAATAAAGGAAAAAAACCACCATTGAGATAAAATCATTTAAACTTCTGCCACAGATCTTCCACCGTCCTATATATACAAAGGTATCTGCAGCTTTCTTCCCCATGAGAGCGCCACAGATTTCTCACGAGTCTTGTACAACCATTCACAGTACAATACTTTCTCCCGCCCTCACCACCCATGCAGTCAATGGCAGTACCGCACGCTTTTCGGCCCTCGTCGGTCCTGTACAGCCAATGACAAACCACCTCCCGCCCGCACTACAATGGTGGCTCCGTGCTAGCAGATACCATGCATGTTCAGTAGCTGGAAGGGGGGTGACTATATCACTTCAACTATAGCGGGCAACTGTATTTAATCGGTAATCTTAAAAAAAATCATCAAAAGGTAACTGCTTTCACCAACCCGGATTTCTGACGTAACAATATGAGAATAACAGTGAGGCGAGCATGTAGAGGGAAGTAGATGGTACAGTCCGCAGTGGTGATGAATTATTCATGTGGTGGGCGAGGCCACACTGGTGTATATAAGGAGTCGTCCAGCGCTCATAGCTCTCTCTGCATTGCTGGTTTCTGTTGGACCTGTACGTAGACAAGGTAAGTGCGTGGCTTTGTTGGGTAGATGGGAGAGAAGACGGTTATTAGGCAGTTTCGGGCTGTGCGTTTGTTTTGTAGTTTCCTCCTAATGTACCGTGTGCTGTAACGCGGCGGTATGAGGGGTTTCCTATTTCTGTAGACGGGGAGCGGGGCACAGGGAGGGAATGACCGGATTTTTATTACTGGACAGTACTGCGAAGCCGCGTTAGCCTGGTTGCTCTTTCCGCGCTCCTGTTCTCGGCGGTTGTTACCGGGTGGTGACTGGAAAGGGGGAAGGAAGGGTCGTTGAAAGGAATGACGTAGGCTGTTGGCGGCCATTTTGTAAGCACGCTAGACTTACCGGCCGGCGCCATTTTGTCTTTCCGCAGATCTCATCATGTCGTCTGACGAAGGAAAGCTGTTTGTTGGAGGGCTCAGCTTTGAGACAAACGAGCAGAGTCTAGAAGAAGTGTTCAGTAAATACGGACACATCTGTGAGGGTGAGTTTGTATAAACACATGGCGAGTCTTCTGACTTCGCATTTCCCTGGCTGGCTTGTAAGACCGTGTGGGTTTTTTTTGTTCCAGTGGTTGTGGTGAAGGATCGTGAGACCAAGAGATCCCGTGGCTTTGGTTTCGTCACCTTTGAAAATTGTGACGATGCGAAGGATGCCATGGAGGGGATGAATGGAAAGGTGAGGAAACTGCAGGTTTTCAATCTGGCAGCTCAAACTGAATCTGTATTTTATTTTTTTTGTAGCTTGCAATTTTTTTTAAAAATGTGTGTGGTTTTTTTTTAAATTTTAATTTTGGTTTTAGTCCGTGGATGGCCGTCAAATTCGAGTTGATCAGGCTGGAAAGTCCTCCAGCGACAGGAGAGGAGGCTACAGAGGTGGCTCATCTGGAGGAAGAGGATTCTTCCGTGGAGGTCGAGGCCGTGGTACTTTTTTTTTTTTTTTTTTTTTTTTTTTTTATTTGGTGTATAAGAAATGTTTGACCATATAGTGTTAGGTACAAGATTATCGGGGGGGGGGGGGGGGGGGAATCTTCCAATAGGGCTACTAGTTCTGGTGACCTGGGATTCCTCAAGAATTCCTCTTTAATGTATACCTAAAGGCAGACTTTACATTTTGGATAGGGGAGAGGCCTAAAACCCCTGTCGGGTTTTTGTCAAGGAGATTCACTTTCTTTGTCCTGTTTCCAGTTAGTAATAGAAAATTCAAGTTTTTGGGCTGTAACTAGAAAAGTAGTAGAGGGGAAACATTTTTCTTTTTTAAATGAAGACACTAGTAGTTCTGGTGACTTTGGGGTCCCCAAGGACACATTAGGAGCAAATCCACTCTTAAATTGTCCTAGGATGGTAACCTCTATCTTGCACTCAAATTTAAGAAGCCTCCCACTGTTTGGTGATAAGCATGCAAAGTGCCTACCATTTACCTTAGTGCAATTTTGTACAAAGGTGTATGTAGGCAAAATGGCTTGCAATGTGCAAGAGGAATATTCCCCTCCCAACAAAATAAAGCCTTGCAGTGTAGGTACAATGTCCCAGTGAAGTCAGTGATGAGGTTGCTCTCCCAGGAGGCATCTGTTAAACCAGGGCTTTATCAAGGAGTTCAGGAAAACAAAAGCCATCTTCCACTTTTATGGCCAAATGGATATTTAAAACGAAATTTGCTTTATTTTCCACTTATAACTTTGTCTTAAAGCAGATGCCTATTTTTTTTTTGTTTTTTGTGAACTTTGAAGTGCCCTTTGATTATAGGGTTATATATATATATATATATATATATATATATATATATATATATATATATATATATATATATATATATATATATATATATATTAGGGGATTATATAGCTCACCTGTTAAGGAACATGTTCCCAATGACCTACATTCCATGCCCAGACACTCCCAGCTTTCAAACTGAAAGTCTGTCTGGAGGTACAGGCAGAAAGCCAGAGGATGTTCAGGGCCCTGATGTTGTACCTGTGATCCTACTGATTGTTGGTGTAATGCTTTGCTGATTTCTATAGGGGGAAAATGACAAATGCACATTTCTTCTGCAAAAACATGTTTGGGGGGAAGGTAAACTCTACCTTAAAGTGCTATTAAAGGCAATTTTGTTTTTAAAAATAACAAACCTGTTATACTTGCCTGCTCTGCAGTGGTTTTGCTCTCTGGCGCAAGTAGCTTGCCATGGGGGCACCCAAGCAGGCTTGCTCCTGAGCTGCTCTGTCTTCATTCACACATTGGCCCAGTGGCTCCTGCTGCTGTCTCAACCAGTGAGGGGGAGAGCCTCTTTTGTGCACATCACTGGATTGCAATGGGGTGCAGTTAAGCATTGGGGGTGCTGCACACAGGTTTTAGAATACATGAAGAAATTACAAGTACTTTAATTGGGTGCTAGCAGAATTTGGCAGCACAGTGGCTAAATGGTTAGCACGTCTGCCTGGCAGTACTAGAGTTGTGGGTTTGAATCTCAGCCACGGCATCATCTGCCTGGTGTTTGCATGTTCTCCCTGTGCCTGCGTGGGTAAACTTCCCCCCCCCCCCCCCCTAAAGACATGCTGGTAGGTTAATTGGATCCTGTCTAAATTGGCCCCAGTATGTGTATGTATGGATGTGAGTTGGGGACCTTAGATTGTACACCCCTTGGAGGGTAGGGACTAATGTGAATGTACAATATATGTAAAGCACTGCATAAATTGATGGCTCTATGAATACCTTAACTAAATTGTATCTCTTGTATGTAATTGGGTATAGCTTCACATTATCAAGTCAACATGTGTGAATTTCCTGCCTTATTGGTAAATCTTGGACAGTAGAATTTGGACTGGCAGGGCTTTAGTTCCAGAATACATTTCTGTGGTTGTCTGGCTAATACCTTATGGTACCTGTACTTTGGCATAGCTTGCACTTCTAAGCCCCCAGTAACATCAAAGCCTTTTTTTTTTTTTCTTTTTTTTTTTTCTTTTTTTTTTTTTTAATTGTGCGACTTAAAGTGAAGTCGCACAATTTCAAAATTGGATGACCTGCCAAGACATCTGACATAGGTGTCTATTCAAATCGCACCAAAGTAGTGCATGTACTACTTTAGAAATTGGTGTGGCTCCAACCCAGTCTGATATGACCACTCTAAAGGTGGACAATAGGGTGTGACTTTGCATACAATATGCAAATTGCACCTGATGTGAGTGGGGCGGAGTGTTTAATGGACAGGTGTATTTTAACCCCTTGGGTACTAGTTTGTTTTATATCACTTGCTTATTTCTCAGTGCTATGATTGTTAGTTGCTTAGGTCATACAATGTTTTTTTCTTTTGATATTTAATAACCACTTGGTTTTGCACTCTTTAAAGGAGAAATACCAGTTTTTGCACTCACCCACTTTAAAATATGTTTTTAACTTCAACAAAGATGTTGGTAAAGTGTCAGAACCGTACAAATACTCCTAAAAGACATGTTTTTGAAAGGATAGACACCAAGGTGACCTTTTATTTGGATTGTCATTAAGGGAGTGAAGTTATGTCATGGTTTTAAGTACTGAAAAAGCTAGTTCCCCCTAAAGTAAACAGCTGGGAATGCAGAAAGATGGTTCTGCTTTAGGGGGCGGTATCTAACTTTGGCGCAAAATGCCATTCAATGAGGGAAATAAAATCCCTTGTGTGATTCTGTATTCACATTAGGGGTTGACTTAGTAACTTATTTTCATCTTGGCTTTTCATTTCAAATACTCGGTCTTCAGAATAGTGTGGTGTAAAATATCTCTCGGTACTAAAGTGGGTTAAACATTCATAGCTGGATGAAAATGGCACATACTGGAGTGTTTGGTTTTTTTTTTTTGTTTTTTTTTTTAAATCTGTTGCATGAAGTTCTTTTGTGCTTAATGTTGTCTTCTGTGGTTAAGGTGGTGGTGACCGTGGTTATGGAAGCAGCCGATTTGATAACAGGAGTGGTGGCTATGGTGGTGGATCCCGGGATTATTATAGCAGGTATGGTCCCTTGATTGGAAGACTTAAATAAGCACTTTTACTTGTTAGATGCTCTTTGATTTGACTTGTATAATTTTTATTTTAGTGGCAGGAGCCAAGGAAGTTATGGTGATCGCTCCTACAGAGATGGTTATGACAGCTATGGTAAGTCAAGGCAGAGGGGTGTGATGAGGATTTGGGGGTTTTTTCTACTCTAGTGATTTTAGGGCTTGCTTTATTGACTTGGCAGCCCAACAAATGCATGTGTAAAATTCTTGCCAAGGTTTAAAAAGTTCTACAAACACTATTAGCACTGGGGCTATGTGGGTTGGGCTTAGCGTAGGGGTAAAATGCTGGGATCTGACAACTGCTTCAAGTGTCTTTACAACTGTGCCTGCTTCTTGTCCTCAGCCTCACACGAGTAAAATACCTTCCTGACTCAAGATCGTCCTTCCAATGGCTGTATTTATAAAGATTTTTGGAGCTTCGCTGAATCAATGTGTAGTATGTCAACTTGTGTTCACTTTTTTTATATAAATTTGGTTAATCTTGACGGCCTCACTGGTAGAATGTGAACAGCTGTTCAAAGGTTGTTATCTTTGGGGTACACTTATGTTTACTTTTTGTTTCATACTGTTCTATTGAGGCTGCAGATACATGAAGCTTTGTAAATGAGCAGATTCATGCTGCAGTAAATGCTTTTGCACAGCAGAATGGAGTGATGCTTTTGCATTCGCATCCCTGTAAATGGGTATGTCTCCTACTACAGCGTGGTCTTACTAGATCTCTTGCTGTTGTGTAAATAGTTGAGATGGAAACCATGAGCTTATTTTGAGCTCTTGTTTTGAAAATACTGTTTTAGTGTGAGGTAGTGCAGAGCCTGGCTGTGCTGCAATCAACAGCTGTACCACCTTGATATAACTAAAGTGAACAAATGGATCTGTCACAAGATGTTCTTAAAATGTTTGTTTGTATTGTCCCTTTTTTTATACAAATAGTTAATTTGAATACTGTACTGAAGTGGTTACAGAATTGTATTTACTTTCTTTTTTGGCTTCACGAAGCCTATTAAAAGACAGTCTGAAAGAAACGTGCTCCTGAAATTACCTTCTGCACAACACTGACGTGGGACTTCACATAGGTGGGGGGGAAAGCTTTAGTAAACTTGCCAGAAGTGCTTGTCCAGGGACTGTCTGTCTTGATCACAAAAATCTGTGGGAAATCCTCAAAGCAGACAATGCTGATTTTATGTGGATGGATCTGAATAAATGTGCTGCTAGAAATTTGGAAGTTATTTACTGTCTCACTGTTGAAACAATGGACGACATCACTGTAGCCTGCACTGCAGAAAGGTATGTACTCAGTCTCCCTGTTGGTGAAACAATGGGTGACATCCCTGTAGCCTGCACTGCAGGAAAGTCCACATTGGTGGCTAATAACAAACATTTTTTTTTTTTTTTTTGTGTGCATATAGTCCTGCAATAATTCACCTGAGACTGCCACTATGCATGACCAAATTGGTCTCTGCACGAAACTTGATAAAGAACATGGCATTTGATCTGCTAGGTGTCTGAAAATATATGGGATGCTTCAGTTACAGGCTTTAGCATTGCAGAAGTAGTGAGTCCTAAAACAGTTGTTTTCTAGGGTTTGCATTGAGTCTGCTTTGAGAAACTTTTTTTTTTTTTTTTTTTTTTACACAAGGTTGTCAAATGATATGGCTCATGCATGCCATGGATATATGTGGAATACCCCAAAGCACATTCTTTTACTTCTCCCACAGACTTTTTGGCAGCCTAGCTACATACAGGCCCCCCAAATCAAATTACTACCTCCAGGCTTTCAAAGGGCATATTGCCTCATTTCCCCACTACCTATCCGTTTTCACAGGCTAGTACAAACACCTCCAAATGACCCCTTATTTTCCAAAAGACACCCCAAGGAATTTGATAATTTACAGATTTTTGTCAGTGTTTTTGAAGACTTTTTTTTTTTTTTTTTTTCAAAAACATTCTATCATGAGATCTGTAAAATACTTACCATGCCTCTAAGCAAATACCCTGGAGTGCCTACTCCAAAAAGGGGTCATTTTGGAGGGTGTCCCTTCCCGAGGGGGGGATGTCACTACCTGCTTGTAAAAATTATTTGGCAGCTAATTGGGGGGCCACTAGGATTGCTTTTACATGTAAGCTGACCACCAACTGAAAACTTATACCAGGCATCATCCTGATACAAGTCCAGCAACATACCAGTACATTGCTGGTCCATGTTGGGCATATATGTAACAGCAGAGAACTTGGGCATATAATCTGGTCTGTGGACCAATATAAACAATTCATTCATTTTCTTGTAATGCCCATGTTGATTAGGCCCAAAAGTTTAACTTCAGAAACCATGATAGGTTTCCATGCACATTGTCTTCAAAGAGCTGAATTTGGGTGGACAGTGATTTTATTGTGCATATAAATTGCCTTGGCCCACAGTCAATTAGCACAAATCCTCTGGGGAAAAAAAAGTGAACGGGGCTTAGCCTAACAATTTTGGGGACACTATACAAAGCAGGCACTAGTATAATTCTGTCCATTACATTCACACAACCACTATACTAGTAATGAGGGTGATCAGCAACATAGTGTGCAGGCAATCTAACACTAGCTGACCCTGGCTGGGGGGAGGGGGGGCATGCTAACTTTCACTGACACTATCTGATGTTGCTAGTGGCAGTAATAGTGATCACTGAAATTCTGTATACTTGCACTGCACTAATGGCACTGACTGGGTGATCAGAGGTTTAATAGGGGTGATCAAAGGGGTTAAATGTGCTAATGTGGGTGATGTGCTTTTACTCAATATGGTATTACCTCTTCTCTCCCTGGACTGACCAGGGGGTGCAGGTGCATTCACACCCCAAAATAGGAAGCACTGTAAGATTACATTGCTTTGCCCAGAGCCACTGCTGTTGGCAAGTTTAATATAAACCCTTTTTTAAATATTTCTCCTGAAATTCAAAGCTTGCTGTCATGAACAATAACTTGTTCGTGAAATTTCATGAAGGAGTTAGGTTTTTGACAGCTCAAGATGGTGATCTGCGATTGGTTAGAGCTGGTTACAGGGTGCTGTGATTGGCCCAATGTATTATGACAGCTGTGGGCCAATCCCAGCTCACCAAGAAAAAATCTGATTCATGGCAGCTTTGCTAACATTGTGATATGGTCACTGGGATCTTCATTCTGCTGTCTGCCAGACACAGCAGTTGCAGGTGGGGAGTGCCCCCGTTCGTACAGCCAGAGCATGTACCCATATCGCTTGTAGCTGCTGACCATCCACAGTAAATGGCAGGCAGCTGTTAAATTATGGTAAATCGTAACCCAACTGCTCAACACACAACAGAGGAAATGTTATGTTTTTGGTGAGTTTCATAAAAGGGTAAATGGCAATTTCAAGTTCTGCTGTGTGGATTGGAACTTGTAAGAAATATAGTGGGTTATCCCAGTTGGCTGCAAAAGTAGAAATTCTTTAGCAGTCTGTTGGGAAACAACACTAGTTTGATCATTTGAATTTCTACTTTGTGCCATCTATACTTGGTTTTTAGTGCAGTGAAGCTAAACCTGTTGGTTCTCTGCCCAAGAGTTAAAATGCATGGCACGTGCTGCTTTTACTCCTGTAATTCAAGCAGTCTGACACGGGTTTCTGACAAACTTTAGAATAGATGGGGTTCTAAGCAAATGCTGAAATAGCCCATTCAGTATTGGTTTGCTGCTTTCCTACAGCTTTTTTTTTTTTTTTTTTTTTAAATGCCTATCCCTAATTTTTGACTTGGATAGAGTGGTAAAGTAGTGCGGGTGTTTTTTTTTTTTTGTTTTTTTTAGGCTTATTGCTGTATCCCTTTGTGGCAAGTACTGTCACTGCAGCAGAAAGTGGAGAGGAAATGTCAGGCATTGGTAGACACACCTTAGATTTGCTACTCTACCCAAACCAGCACATTTTCGCAGAAAGTTGGGGAATGAAACATGTTTGACACTTTATGTATTGCATTACTTTTTATTCAAGAAGATTGTTTCAGCTTGGGTCTGACAAACTTGGGCCTCTTTGTTTAACTTTGTCATGTCCAAACTGTTAAAGTGCACTGCATGTGTAGCTTCTGTTGTAACAGTCTGCATTATAGTATAGCTGTGCCTTCTTTGAAACAGCATAGATTTCTAATGTAGCTAGCAAAAGTAATGTTAGGACAAGACTGTTGCCTTCTGGGAATCCTCTCCTAAAGTACAGAAGCTGCAGTTTCCTTGGAGAAGTCAAGTGTTGTGCATCCTGTGGAGCCTGACGAAAGCTGCTCATGGCTAGTTCATTTTCGGAATTAGTCCGGTAATTTGAGGTAACTCTTTTGCTCATGTCCACATCCCTTTTCCTCAAGCTCATGTTGTGCCTGTGATACACACATAAAATCAGATTGCTCACTGAACTTGGTACTGTTGTGCTTCTACAACATCATTGGCAGACATCCTTTTTGGACATTTAGTCTGGTTCAATCTAGAATATTCCCAGAATCTTTCTGCATGTTGGGTATGGTTTCAGGTGCTACCAGTACTCATGTATTTGCAATTCCTCTTATAACAAAGTACCTAACATTAATGAACCAGACTTGGCCCCACCCTTAGATATATTCTATTTTTCATTTCAGGAGTAAAAAGTGGTTTGCCATTTTAAACTGGTGTATTTCTTGTTGCAGGGTGACCATGAGAACTAAACTTTCTGGTGATTGGATCACTTCATCTGTAGAACGTATGAAAATCTGTAATTGGAATTTAGAGGTAAGTGGGCTCAAACAGTGTTGCTAGTACAGGGTTTTGCGAAGGCTTAAAGCCAATTCCAGGAATTTGGCAACTTTGTAAAGTGAACCTATTCTGTGGGTTAAAGCAGTAGTAAATGTGCCATTTGAGGGTGAAAAACCCTGCAAGGCAATGGCATAATGTGCCAGTCATGTTGCCAGCTGTCAGGAGTGAATCTCCTAAACTGCACATTTAGATTCATTTTACCTACAGGTAGGCTTGCCTATAGGGAAAAGTCACAAAGCTGACTTTACTACACCTTAGGTCCAATGAGGTGCCTGCCACCTCTTTGGGTTATCTTCAGCTTTGAGCTCTCAGCCCTGACCCTTGTCTCAGCTGGCCCCCTAAGTAGTCAGTGCAGCTACTATGCTTGCCACTCTTCTGCCCAATCACAGAAGCCTTTAGTGTGTGAACTTTCACAAAATTGAGTGGGGAGGGGTGGGCATAGCTGCTTAGTGCTTCTCCCCTCTCTAAGACATTCTCCAGCAGAGCTATAAACCTGCTGGATATAAAGGCCAGGATGTGGCAGGCAGCTATTAGGACTTAATGGTGTGCCTGCACTTTTCACAAAGTTGATTAACTTTTATTTGTATTTGGCAGTGTAAAATCTGCTTTTGTTCTCCCTAATTATAGGCTTTGACATTACAAAAATGTGACTCAAGGTTACTCTTAAAAGTACAGCTTTAAAACGCTACTAGGATTGTGTGCTTTTGGGGAGGAAAAACTTACCAAGGTGATTGCGGTATCAAGCCCCCACCAGCTCTGCAGTGAGAATTTAACACTGCTGATTGCTTAGTTCTCCCCTTCTGCTGAGCAGAGTCTCTGGCTCTGCTCTGCCCTGAAGGCTGGCCATGCATTATACAATTTTTTTTTTTTTTTCCTGAGAATTTTGCTTTAGATTTATCAAACCATATGAGGTCAAACCTAAACACTTCCAATTGTAGCCAATTAGGCAGGCCCTTGCACTACATAGTTGAAGGGAAATCTAAAGGAAATTGGACAGAAAATTGTATAGTGTATGTCCAGCCTAAAGCACTTACTGGAGCGCTTAGTTGTGAAGGTAGTCGGCAGCTGGCTCAGGGATTGCTGGGGCTGAGCCAGCCACTGACTACCTCCACAACAAAGTGCTCCAGTGACTGCTTTAGGCTGGCCATACACTATACCCCCCCCCCCCCCCCCATTACCATATTGTATTACAATTCTATATACACAATTACCTCAGGCAGCTTTAGTTAACTACCTGGGGGGTGTTAATCTCCCCAACAGTCTTGACATTTAGGCACCTACTTAATGCTGGCATTAGGGCTTGTTCACACTTGACTTCTCAAATGCCCCTATAGTGTTTGAGTGTTTTTAATGCTTGTAAAACTCCTGTCTAATGCATTTTCCAAGGTTTAAAACTACACCACAAACTCCTGTAATTAACTTAATGGTATTAACGCCTGCATTTGAGGAGAATCACTGTAGACTTGGAATGGGAGGCATTGATAGACTTCATCTCCTCCTGACTAGATATGAGGTGTCAATTTTGACGCAACACTTCAGTGTGAACAGCCTTGTGGGCTGCCATGTGTATAATTTTCATAGGCATTTGAGGAGCTTTAAAAATGCCCCTCAAACACCTGCTTTCAACACTAGTGTGAACTGAGCCATGCTATTCTGGGTGTCAATTGAAGCCTTCTACAATGGCATTCTTACTAGGCATAAAACCAGAAATTGACTACTGCTGGAGCCCCAGGGAGATTTTAGCTTAGACTTGTGTGTGTAAAAAAAAAAAAAAAAAAAAAACAATTTTTTTTTTTTGTGGACTATTCTATGAACACTTCAATTGCCTAACTTTTTTTTTTTTCACTAGGTGACAGAGGACCTCTGAGGATTTGTTATGAACATAATAAAAATTTTTTAATAAAACTTTAACACTGTGTGGCTCTGTCATTGCCTTTTTAGGGGAAGAATATTTATTGTAAACCAGTTGCAGGCACGACCTACCTATAAACTGAGGAGTTTTCAAGAGCACAAGCTGGGGGTGTTGTGTCAAAGATTGATCCTCATGGTAGATGGAGTACTCTTAACTAGGTGTTTAGAGCTGAAAATAGGCTGAAAGTGTTAACAAAATTGTTGGGCCGGACTGGAGCTTTTTAGAGTGGGTTTGTTTTTTTTAATACACCTAGTGGGGTGTTAAGACTAGCTTTAAGCCAGGCTTGGACAATGGCTTCTAGGGCCCCATACACACCAGATGTGATGCTAGTTTCAGCATGGCCCTAATGCATAGATGTGGCAAAATGCTGTTTTCTAATTGCTCAAACTAGTGTTGCTGTGAGGTGTACTGGAAAAAAAGCAGTGCACATTCCCATTGGACATGACTCAAATTTATTTGGGGTGCATTTAATAAATGAGGGACTATTGCATGCTGAGGGGTTTAACACCTGACGTGAGTAGAGGTTAACTGCTGGTAACTGAGAAATGCATCTGAACAGATTAGGCTTTGAAAGGTTAACACGCATACCTGGGGGCTTTAAGCACCAAAGAGATGATGCACTTGGGCTGAAAGTTGATCCCACGTGCAGAGAGGAAGACAGTTGTGCAGAGGTTAACACAGTTTTGAGAATGACCAATACTAATTTTCAGCCTGGGTTCACACTTGTGCCATGCAGCATATCTCATGTGATTCACACAGGAAACACTGCATTCCTGTGCAAAGCACATGCAAGGTCTGTGCAGTGCAATCTGAGCCATCTTGTATGGCTCAAATTGCACCACATCACCAAAAAAGCAGGACTTTTTTTGTCTGCACTGGAATTGGTTTGGATGGGTATTCACACCCATGTGATCTGACTGCACATTGCACCACAATTTGCATGCTGATTTCAGGGTGGTAACACATCTGCAGCAGTCTGCATGAATGGGGTGTGATTTATGATGTGGTGCAGAGTTTGCACAGAAGAGTGATCAGATTAACCACTTGCGCTCTAGGGGATCTACCCCCCCCCCCCCCATGACAGGCCTCTTTTTGCTACTTGGCACTGTACTAATTCAACTGATAATTGCACGGTCATGCAATGCTATAAATGAAATTTACGTCCTTGTTTTCCCACACCAATAGAGCTTTCTTTTGGTGGTATTAACACCTGTGTGTTTATAGTGCAAAAAATAAAGCAAAGACCAAAAATTTTGAAGAAAAATTATATTTTACTTTTGGCTATAAAAAATATATAGTAAACTTAAATGTAGTTAAAAATTTAGGCCAAAATGTATTCTGCTACGTGTTTTTGGTAAAACAAACCTTATTATACAATATTTATAAAGCACCACTAGTTAGCTCAGCGCTGTACGTTACAGAGGGGAACAGAACATGTGACAGAACAATACCAATACGATGCAAAACATGAGGGGATTGAGGGCCCTGCTCTTTCGAGCTTACAATCTAGGAGGGAGGGGATAGTGGTACAGGAGGAGATAGCTGTGGGGGATGGAGTGGTAGGAAGAGTAGAGGAGGTCGGCAAGTTAGCAGAGGGTGGGGTAGGCTTCCCTGAAGAGATGGGTTTTCAGGGTATGCCTAAAGGAGAGGAAAGTAGGTGATAATCTGATGGGTTGGGGCAGGGAGTTCCAGAGGATGGGTGACACCCTGGAGGCGGGCATGGGAGGAGACCAGGGAACTAGAGAGGAGGTCTTGTGAGGAGTGGAGTGTGCGTGCTGGGCGGTACTTGGATATTAGGTCAGTTATGTAGTTCGGGGCAGTATGGTGGACAGCTTTGTACGTCAGCGTTAGGATTTTGAATTTGATCCGTTGCGCAATCGGAAGCCAGTGTAGGGATTGGCAGAGGGGGGTGGCGGAAATGGAGCAGTTGGAAAGGTGAATGAGTCTGGCAGCCGTATTCAGGATTGACTGAAGCGGGGATAGCCAGCGGCGAGGCAGGCCAGTGAGGAGGGAGTTGCAGTAGTCGAGTTGTGATATGATGAGGCAGTGGATGAGCTGTTTAGTGGTTTCTGGGGTTAGGAACGTGCGTATTTTGGCGATGTTGGAGGTGGAGTCTGCACAAGTTTGTTAAAGATTGGACTTGGGGCTGGAAGGATAGGTTGGAGTCCAGAATGACACCAAGTACTCTGGCCTGCAGGGTGGGTTTGATGGTGGCGGCGTTGGATGTGATGGAGAAGTCAATGGGGGGGGGTGGGGGTGGTGTCCAGGCTGGGGGGAAGACAAGAAACTTGGTTTTGGAGAGGTTCAGTTTAACTAGCTGCCGACTGCAGATAGCCGAATGACGGCTACACTGCGGCCGGCCAGTTCTGAGTGGACGTCCTCCCAGAACGCGGGGCGCGCCCCCGGCGATCTCTGTGTCCTACGGACACAGCTGATCACGTGATGTGGTAAAAGGCCAATTACAGCGGTCTTTTACCACGTGATCAGCGGTGTCCAATGACACGCTGATCAGAGGGAAATGCAAGTGCCGGTTCTCGGCTGCACTTTCCTCACGCTGTCAGATCGTGAGGAAAGTACTGCCGAGAACCGACAGTTGTCAGAGCGGGGATCGGCACCAATCAGGGCACTCATCAGTGCCCTGATGATCGGTGCCCAGCAGTGCCACCCGCAAGTTCTGCCCACCTGTGCCCAGCAGTGCGCCCACTAGCTCCGCCCACCTGTGCCCAGCAGTGATGCTAGTCAGTGTTTATCAGTACCCATCATCAGTGTCACCTATTAGTGCCGCCTATCCGTGACACCTCATTAGTGCAGTCTTATCAGTGCTGCCTATCCGTGCCACCTCATTAGTGCTGCTATCAGTGCCGCCTCATCAACGCACATCAGTGAAGGAGAAAAAATACCTGTTTGAAAAATTTTATAATAGAAACGAAACTTTTTTTTCCAAATTTTTTGCACTTTTTTTATTTATAGCGCAAAAAGTAAAGCGCCCAGTGGCGATTAAATACCACCAAAAGAAATGCTCTATTTGTGAGAAAAAAATGATCACAATTTCATATGAGTACAATGTTGCATGACCGCGCAATTGTCAATCAAAGTGCGGCAGCGCTGAAAGCTGAAAATTGGCCTGGTAAATAAGGGGGTATAAGTGCCTGGTAGGCAGGTGGTTAAGGAAGTGGAGCGACATCCAGTCTGATATGTCGCTCCAGCAGGTGTGTGATTCGGGCGGAGACCGAGGGGGGTTGAGAGATTTGTGTTGTGTCGGCATAGAGATGGTAGTTGAAGCCGTGAGTGTATGAGTTGGTCAAGGGAGGAGGTGTAGATGGAGAAGAGAAGGGGCCCGAGGACAGAGCCTTGAGGGACCCCAACAGAGAGGGAGGTGGTAGCTTTATAGGTAACGCTGAAAGAGCGTTGTGACATGATGAGAGCCAGGAGAGAGCAGAATCTCTGAGGCCGAGGGAGTGTAGTTTTTGAGGAGGGGGTGGTCAACTGTCGAAGGTCGCAGAGAGGTCAAGGAGTAGGAGCACTGAATAGTGGCCATTAGCTTTGGCGGTTAGCAGGTCGTTTGAAGAGTTTGAGTAAGGCAGTTTCGGTGGAGTGTAGGGGATCGAGGAGGTTGTTGTTGAGGTGAGAGCATAGGCGGGTGTAGAGTAGGCGCTCGAGGAGTTTAGATGTAAATGGGAGCAGGGAGATGGGTCTTAGGTTGTTCGGGTCATTGGGGTCCAGGGAGGGCTTTTTAAGTATGGGGGTGATGTGTGCATGTTTCAGAGGGGAGGGGAAAGTGCCGGAGGAGAGGGAGAGATTGAAGATGTGGGTGAGGGAGCGTAGGATGGAGGGGGAGGGAGGTCGTAGGAGTTGTGAGGGGATAGGGTCAAGGGGGCAGGTGTTGAGGCGGGCATCAGAGAGGATCTTGGAGACTTCCTCGATGGTAGTAAGGTCAAAGGTGCGGAGTGTTGGGGGAGCTTCAGTATGAGGAATGTGGGGTGGAAGAGGTCAGAGCAGTGGTGGGGCTGTGGGAGAGGGGTGGTGAGGGGGAAGGGGGTTGGAGGGAGTTTGAGCAGTGACGAAGTCCCTGCGGGTTATGTCAGGGGGGATGAGGGGGTAGCTGTGTGAGAGGGGACAGGAGGAGAGGGCGTGTGAGTTGCGGCAATATCCTTGCAAATTGTGTCAATCTTGTTTTTGAAGTGATTGGCAATCTCAAGGGCAGTGAGTGAGGTGCTGGGTGGAGGCGGAGGTGGCAAGAGTAGAAAGTTGAAGGTGGAGAAGAGTCGGCGAGGATTGGAGGAGAGGGCCTTGATGAGGGTCAGGAAGTAGGTTTGTTTGGCAGCATGGAGGGAGGAGGTGTAGGTGTGGAAGGCAGATTTGTAGCGGGTGAAGGCTTGTTGGGATTTGGTTTTGTGCCATAGTCACTCCAGGGCACGACTGTGTTGTTTGAGGGTTTTGGTGTGATCAGTCTGCCAGGGCTGCAGCGGTCGGGATCTAAAGTTGCGTGTAGTTAAAGGCGCTAGTGAGTCAAGGGCTGTTGAGTGCGCGTTGTTATAGGCGGTCATAGCCAAGTTCGGGGCAGGACGGGGAGGATGCGGTCGTGGAGTTGGATCAGCTGCAGAGTGGAGGGAGGCAGGGTTAAGGTTACGGCTGGTAGTAGTGTGACATTTGGAGTTGTGTAGATTGCTTTGTGTGAACGTTAGTGTTTATAAGCAGTGATGGCAGAGCTGGCACGCAGAGCCATCTCAGTGGGCACACCAGGAAGAAGAGGAAGAATGCGCTCTCCTGTGCACCCCCGGGGGCGCGCACCAGGCGATCTCCATGATAGCTGTGTCCTACGGACACAGCTGATCACGTGACGTGGTAAAAGGCCAATCACAGTAGCCTTTGTGGTTGGCCTTGTACCACGGTAAAAGGCCAACCACAAAAGGCCACTGTGATTGGCCTTTTACCACGTGATCAGCTGTGTCCAATGACACTGATCAGCGAGAAATGCAAATACCGGTTCACGGCTGCACTTTCCTCACGCTGTCAGATCGTGAGGAAAGTACTGCCGAAAACCGGCAGTTGTCAGAGCAGGGAACGGCACTGATCAGCAGGGTCACTGATCAGTGCCCTGATGATCAGTGCCACACACAAGTTCCGCCCACCAGTGCAGCCCATCAGTGCCCAGCAGTGATGCCAGTCAGTGCCACCTATCAGTGCTGTCTATCAGTACCCATTATCAGTGTCGCCTATTAGTGCCACCTATCTGTAACACCTCATTAGTGCTGCCCATCAGTGCCACCCAGCAGTGCCGCCAGTCAGTGCTTCCAGTTGGTGCTATCAGTCAGTGCCGCTTATCAGTGACCATCATTTCCTGCATATTAGTGCATCATCAGTGCCTCATCAATGCTCACCAGTGCTGCCTATCAGTGCAGCCTCACCAACGCACATCAAAGAAGAAATATTACCTGTTTGCAAAATTTTAGAATAGAAGCAAAGGAAACCTTTTTATGGTTTTAATTTTTTGCTCTTTTTTCATTTATAGTGCAATAAAATAAAACACCCAGTGGTGATTAAATACCACCTAAAAAAGCTCTATTTGTGTGAAAAAATGATAAAAATTGCATATGGTTACAGTGTTGCATGACCGCACAATTGTCATTGTTAAGTGCAACAGCACTGAAAGCTGAAAATTGTCCTGGGCAGGAAGGGGGTAGAAGTGCCCGGTAGGCAAGTGATTAATTCCAGTGTTGGCACTTTGAAATAAAAAAAGTTGGTTTTGTGTTGCAGTTTGGGCACTCGGGCTCAAAAAGGTTCGCCATCACTGGTCTATAGATACTGTAATTTATGTAGGTTTTTTTTTTTTAAACTGTATTCTCATTTCTGTGACATATCCAAAAAACTAAAATTTTGTCAAATTTAGGCCAACATGTATTCTACTCCATGTTTTTGGTAAAAAAAAAAAAAGTCCCAGTGAGTATATTGATTGCTTTGTGTGAAAGTTATAGCATCTACAAACTATGGTAATACATAATTTACACAACTTTTACTTTCTGACTGCTCATCACATTTCTTGAGGTGCTAAAATACCAGGATAATACAAACACCCTCAAATGATTCCTTTTCGGAAAGTAGACACCCTAAGCTATCTGTTGAGAGGCATGAGTCCATGGAAGATGTATGGGCCCCCCCACAAGTTTCTACAAAACGACAAACGTTTTTTTTTTTTTACCAGTTGTAATTTAAATGATATATTTCTCACGCAAGCCATGGGTATATGTGGAATTACACCCAAAAATAAATTTTGCTACTTATACAGAGTATGGGGATACTACATGTGAGACTTTTTGGGAGCCTAGCCACATACAGGAGCCTGAAATCTAACAACCACTTTGAAAGCCTGAAGGTGCGTAACTTCCTCATTACACTTCCTCACTACCTATCAGTTTCGAAGGCCCTGAAATGCCAGGATAGCCCCCCCCCCCCCCCCAATTACCCCTTTTTGGAAAGTAGATGCCCCAAAGAATTAAAAAAGAGGCATGTTGAGTATTTTACTTTTTTTTTTTTCTCACAAGGTTTTGAAATATAAAATATAGAACTTGTGGCAACAAATGAGATCTGCAAAATATTTACCATGCTTATCAAATTCCTTGCAGTGTCTACTTTCCAAAAGTGGTCATTTGGGGGGGTTAGGTGCTATCCTGGCATTTCAGGGCCTCCGAAACTGTGATGGGTAGTCAGGAAGTGTAATGAGGTAATAAAGCTTTTTAAAAGCATGAAGGTGCTTATTGGATTTTGGGGTCCTGTACTTGGCTAGACTGCCAAAAATGTCTCGTGGTACCCCTATATTCAGGAGAAGTAGCAGAATGTATTTTGTGGCGTAATTCCACATATACCCATGGCATGTGAGCAATAAATCATTCAAGTGACAATTTTGTGTAATAAATTTTTGCCATTTTCCAAAACCTTGTGATAAAAAAAGTTCTATTGATTTAACATGCCTCTCAGCAAATAGTTTAGGGTGTCTACTTTCCAAAAAGGGGTTGTTTTTGGGGATGGGGGCTTTTTATGCCCAGCATTAACAGTTTATGCCACACATTCTAACCACCTGAAGATCAAGCCTTTTCTGACACTTTGTTCACATGAGTATTTTTTGCTAGGAAATTTATTTTAAACCCCAAACATTATATATATTTTTAAAAGCAAACACCCTAGTGAATAAAATGGTGGGTGCTGCAATTTTTTGTCACATAGTACTCATGCAGCAATTTTTCAAATGCAGTTTGTAAAAAAAATGTTATTACCTTTTTTAATACACAAAATATTAGCCAATTATTTGGTAAATTATAAAAGATGATAGTAGGCCGAGTAAATAGATACCAAACATGACATACTTTGTCACCATTGCACGGAGCATGCAGTTTTAAACTACATATGTTTGTAATATCCATAGGCAATAGTTTAAAAACCTTTACAAGCTACCATTTTAGACTTAGAGGAGGTCTAGTGTTAGAATTACTGTCCTTGATCTGATGTTTGTATTGATACCTTACATGCATGGTGCTACCGTTTCTATACTGGCACAGGGTCGACGCAGAGGCGTCCGTGGGTACTTTTTGTTAATTTTAACACTGTCCCCTTCATATTTTTTTTATCACTTTTAATGCTATAACAGGGAATGCAAATATCCCCTATAACTTCAATGGGCATTGTCATAATATTCTTTTTTGAGAAATCTGGGTTCTTTCAGACTCTAGACATCTCCTCTGCCCTTACATTATCTAATCAAACTAAGATTGGTGTGATCAGATGCTTTCCCAATTTACAAATGGGCGCTGTTTATATCCTGCGAAACTGAATTGATGAAATGCTTGTAGCTTCCGATTTCTTAGACTATAGAGATGATTGGCACCATTCTGGTCTCCAATCAGCTCTATGGTCAGCTGGCAGAAACACCGGCTGCATTCTCAGGTTGCCCCGATTGGCAAGAGACTGCCCAAGAAGGCAGTGGGGGAGGGGGGCATTGTCTCCCGCTACTTGTAAAAGCAGTCCTGCAGCTAATTAGCCACTAGGATTGCTTTTATATGAAAGCCGCTCGCCGACTGAAAAAAAGATACCAGGATGATGGCTGCAGCTGTAGGCATCATCCTGGTATAACCATTCAAAGGTCCAGTGATGTACCAGTATGTCGCTGGTCCTTGTTTGGTATACAGGAATACCTTGGATTACGAATTCAATTCGTTCTGCAGGACATTTTGTATAGCGAAGAATTTGTAAGCCAAAACACTTTCCATCAGAATGCATTGAAAACCAATTAATCTGTTCCGAAGGTCAGAACAACAGTAAACGCTACTAAAATACCGCACGAGTTATTTTATTAACTCGTGCAGTATTTTAGTAGTGACAACTGTGTTAATGTTTCAGCTGTCAGTGGGGTTCCCCACTGACAGCTGAATGTAAAAGAATTTCTGGCAATTAAATTATTTTACACTCAGCTGTCAGGTGCCAGTTTTTAAATGTAATTAGGGTTTTTTTTTTTTCTTCACTATACAGTAGTTCAGAAATTCATCTCACTTTCCCCTTCCAGCTAAAAGAGTTTGTTTTAGTTTATTTCCCCAAAAGAAACAATGTTTCCTTTCAGTTTCTTTAAAGATACAAAGTGGGGAAACTGACAGCTAATGTTGCGAGCTATAGAGAAGGAAAAAAAAAAAAGACAGCAATTGCATTTAAAAATCAGCACTGACATACACTTTGTAATGTGAAAAAAAAATTTGTAAATTGAGGTATTACTGTATATGCTATATTTTTTTTTTCCTTTTGTATGCAGCCTGTGGACTGAATGGGAGGAAAAAGAGAAATCTCTGCCAGAAAAAGTGTGGCATGCCCATCATTAGAATATACAGCCCTGCATCCACCCATGTGCAATGGTGGGCACACGGTGCCAGTTCCAAGATTGTACAAATGTCTAAATAGTGGCATACTTGAATAAAAATTGTCCACGTATAAGTGGTACGCTATATGGAAAAAGGATGACACCAAGTCCCAAACTATCTTGCCACTACTCCCCGTGTAGTCTGGGAATCTGGGGGGCTCCACAATCCCATCTTTGTCCTCGTAAAGCTGAAACTTATAGCCTGTTGCCCTCTTACAGGTCTTCTACATTTCGACTCCCATCTCTGGCACATTTGCTGGGGAGAAATTGAATGTAAGGTGGCCAGAAAAATTAATGAGGGACTCAGCGCAAATTTTTTGCTGGGGAGTATAGACATCTGCAAATTTTTGGTTAAGGTGATTTATGAGGGGCTGAATTTTGTGGAGCCGGTCAAATTCAGGATCACCCCAAGGATGATTCGAGTGTATTGTTGAAATGCATAAAACACATTCTCACATCTATGCCTGGCCATGGCAGCAGAGAACATGGGCATATGATGAATTGGGTCTGTGGACTAATACAACCACAATTCATTTTTTTTTTTAAGTAATGCCCATGTTGAGGGTTAGGTCCAAAAAACTTTAATTCGGAAACTGTAATGAGTTTCCATGCGAATGGTCTGACAAGGTTTGAATCTGGGTTGGTGGCGATAAACTGTTGTGCATATAAATTGCTTTGATCCACAATCAATGCATACAGATCTTCTGTAAAAAACAGCTCCAAAAAATCAAGAGTAGTTAAATTTGCTATTTCCACCTGAATTCCAGGTTGGGCAGTGAATAGGGGAAGTATGGGTACTGCAGAATTTGTGGGCTGCCAGTCGGGATTTGCAAGCAGATCCGGAAGGATACTAGGGGCCTGTGTGCGAATTCTTGGTGGTTGCGGGACAATACTTGTACTGCACTTATGGGACTCGCCACGTCACCAAGTGATACTGCAGTGCTGGTATTATACAGGATTTATACAGCGTCAACAGTTTGCTCAGTGCTGTACAATATAATGGGAGACAATACAGCAACAATGCAGTTCAATACAAGAGGGTTAGGTGGGCCCTTCCCCTTGGAGCTTACAATTTAAGGTATGTGAAAGATCAAGAAGTACTAGGCCACTAGTACTCGACAGTTCACCACTAGTACTTGTACTCTGCTGCATATGAGAGTCATCAAAATTTACTCGCAAGTGCTAACAGATCAGGCCTGATTCTGCCAACACTGCGGTTTTGTGTGCAATGTATCAAGTGACAGTGACCTACTGACACTGCACTTGCTGGGGTAGAAGGTGGGGGGGGGTAAGCGTAGGGGCTAAACGCAGGTGCTGGTAGATGTTGGGGCTGATCCCGCTAACGCTGCATTTTGAGGGACGCTATACTAATGTGAACGCTGGTATAGTGCTGATCTGATCAAACATATTGATCCGTTCAGACACTACTAGAAATGGAGGTTTATTTTGTATGAGCGTCTTCCTGGCAATCGAGGGGTTAAATGTGATGAGTGGAGTACTAAGGGGCAATCTGACGCTATCTGGAGGGGCGTGAAAACCACAGGAACACGAAACACACACACACACACACACGTGTTGAAAAAAGTGAATAAAGCTCAAAATCCTTCTAATAGCTTTTATTTCCATACACACAAATGCATTGGGAATACTACACATTCTATTCCAAATCAAAACATGAAGAAAAATATATCAAATTTGTGTTGTTCCTCTAAAAATATTGAAGAAAAGGGAATATTAGACTGTTCAAAAAAAAATAGTCTGTATTCTTCTTTACAAACTCAAACATTCACTATATAAACTGAAAAATGTTTGAAGATTTTGCTTTCCTTTGAATCAATTAATATTTAGTTGTATAAGCACTGTTTCTGAGAACTGCTGTACATCTGTGTTGCATGGAGTCAACCAACGTCTGGCACCTGTGAACAGGTATTCCAGCCCAGGATGAATGGACTACATTCCACAGTTCTTCTCTATTTCTTGGTTTTGCCTCAGAAGCTGCATTTTTGATGTCCCCCCACAAGTTTTCTATTGGATTAAGATCCGGGGATTGGGCTGGCCACTCCATAACGTCAATCTTGTTGGTCTGGAACCAAGATGTTACACGTTTACTGGTGTGTTTGGGGTTGTTGTCTTGTTGGAACACCCATTTCAAGGGCATTTCCTCTTCAGCATAAGGCAGGATGACCTCTTCAAGTATTCTGATGTATTCAAACTGATCCATGATCCCTGGTCTGCGATAGATAGGCCCAACACCATAGTATGAGAAACATCCCCATATCATGATGCTTGCGCGGCCATGCTTCACTGTCTTCACAGTGTACTCTGGTTTGAATTCAGTGTTTGGGGGTCGTCTGACAAACTGTCTCCGGCCACTAGACCCGAAAAGAACAATCTTTCATCAGTCCACAAAATGTTGCGCCATTTCTCTTTAGGCCAGTCAATGTGCTCTTTGGCAAATTGTAACCTCTTCAGCACCTCTTTTTTTCAACAGTGGGACTTGCAGAGGCTTCTTGCAGATAGCTTGGCTTCACATAGGCATCTTCTAATTGCAACAGTACTCACAGCTAACTATAGACCTTTTTTGATCTTCCTGGAGCTGATTGTTGGCTGAGTCCTTGCCATTTTGGCTATTCTATCCATTCTTATGGTAGTTTTTTGCTTTCTTCCACATCTTTCAGGTTTTGGTTGCCATTTTAAAGCATTTGCGATCATTTTAGCTGAGCAGCCTATCATTTTCTGCACTTCTTTATACATATTCCCCTCTCCAATCAACTTTTTAATCAAGGTACGCTGTTCTTCTGAACAATGTCTGGAACGACCCATTTTCCTCAGAGTTTCAGAGAGAAATGCACTGTAACCAGCATGTACAATATTTGCTGCCTTCCTTCCTTAAATAAGGGCAATAATTGCCACCTGTTTTTCAAAGAATGAATGACCTCACTAATAGAACTCCACACTGCTATTATTTTGAACATGCCCCTTTCAATTAGTGATTCAATTACACAGAATCAGCAGCATGCATGTCATGACTGTTGGGTCTGTTGGATTTCTATTACTCTACTACACCTGCTAGTAAATTATTTGCCATGTCGAAATATCATTTCTACCAAAAACAGTGATTGATCAGGTTAGTGATGTCTGACTGCTATTATTTTGAACACAACTGTGTGTATATATATATATATATATATATATATATATATATATATATATATATATTGATTTTGCACACCTGTGCTGCTCTGTAGCAGTATTTCTGCTATAGGGCAGTCAGGAAGCAGTTACATAAGTGGTTTGTGTTATGGCGCTGCGTCATTTTAACTGACAATTGCGCGATCATGCAACGCTGCACAAACAAGAAATTTACATCCTTTTTTCCCCATGAATTGGGCATTCTTTCGGTGGTATTTGATCGCCTGTGCGTTTTTTTATTTTTTGCTCTATATAAAAAAAAAAAAACTATTTTGAGGAAAAAAACAATTTTGGACTTTTTGCTATAAAACATCTGGGAACTGACAGGGAGCAGAGCTGCATTGAAAACAATGCAGCTATGCTCTGTGTCACTGTTTGCCGGGAACTGGCGGGTGATCACCGTCCGGGACCCGGTGATTGACACCCGCGGCCACGATCGGTTCTGCGGGCAGGGCGGTTGCACGTGCCTGCTAGCATGTAAACAAGGATCACGTTTATATACGTGATCCTGCCTACAGGGGCCGATTTACCACAGTATATGTACTGCAGGTGGTCCCCTAGTGGTTAATTGCAAGTCCCTCTTTCCATTGCATTTCTGTACTTCCTGATGGATCATCAAGCGAGCACTTCCTGAATAAATTAGAACTAAAAGCATAAGGAAAAACCCCTAGATCCTTTAAACTATATATATCAAGAATGCAGCGCTAAAACACAGAAACATAAATGAATTATAAAGCAATAAATTCAAGCGCTAATAATGAGCGCTATAAAGTGGCATCAGTGTGTTGTCTTAAAAATAGAGGAAATAAAATGACATAAACGTATATAAATCCAAAATAACAATATTGAAAATTTCATATAGGTGCATCGACAATCCCGTGTCTGGGGTATGGGTCACTCTCACTGGAATTGCATAAATAATAAGGTGCTCGTGACTTCTGTGGTAAGGAAAAGAGGTGTGCTTGCATTCACCGGACGCACAATATTGTTGCGCGCATGTATGTAATAATCAGAAGGGATGTAGTGGTCATCTAGGAAATGGTAAGGATAAATCACTCTGTTGGTACACCCAGGGAAGGACTCCAGACCTCTCAGGGGGACCCTCACAGCATACACTGATATCACTTACACCTGGCATCAAATTAGGTCAGCACCAATGGGTATCCACCTTAAGTAGTTCAGAGAATAAGCCACCAAACAAAAAGCTCTGCTATGGACAGCGAGCTTCTCCCCTCCACAAATCACACAGGCCCTGGGTGAAACAGATCATATACATTGTAGGTGGCTCACTAAGGAGTTACGTTGTCTAAAGCCACATGACTAAAGGGCTAACACTGCTTCTGTGGCAGGTGATCGTTGAAAGGTTAAAATGCATGCACTGGTCTCTGATGGGGTAATGTGTATATACACTGCAGAGTGGTCACTTTTGAGTTATTGCTTAAACCGCTACTGTAAAACTGGTTAGCTCTGCAAACTCACTAGCTGGAGCCAGGATAAAGGTGGGCAACCAATGTATGACATGTCTCAATAAAAAAAATTCCAGACTATATAATGGGAAGCAAAGAGAAACTTTACTTCTGAAGAGGTGGGAGGGAGCACAAACTGCTGCTCGAAGCCAAACATACACTTCAGATGGGCAAATGTCCAAGTAATCCAAACACATCCATTACTTAAAGAAATAGTTTAGCTTTACCAAAAAGCTGCCTATGCAGAAAATGGGTGCCTGTAGATAAAAACAAACTGCAGTTCTAACTGAAGTTGAATAATGCCCTTGCTATAGGTCTAGGACTCTAGGCCATTTATACACTTGAAGTCTGTCTGGAAAACTCCCAGGGTGTTGCTAGGTGAGGCCTAGTCATTACTGCTCACCAGTCAGGCCTCATGAGGTAGCTAAATGGCCTACACCTATAGCAAAGGTAGTATTCAACTTTAGTAAGGGACACCCCTTACCTGCATAGGCAGGTTTCTGGTAAAGGTGAACTTACACTTTAAAGTGTTTATAAAGTCAAATAATTTTTTACATGAATGTATTCTTCCCGCTCCCTACTTATGTGTCCTCCCTCTTCACCCCCTGCTCTAACAGGACAGATTGAGAGTTGTCAGTTCAGATTCTGTGAGGTGGGGGTGGGGCCAAGCCATGCTCTGCAGCTGGATACACAGCCTGGCTCAGAAGTGTGCCCCCATAGCAGGCAGTTTGCTATGGGGATATGCGCTGGAGAAGAGGAGCAGGCACCGCTTGCAGGGGACTCCAGAAGAGGTAAGTGGCTGCTTTGTGTAATTGCAGAGCAAACAATCTTTTACAAAAAAAGACTTTACAGCCACTTTAAGGCCCTGTAATTTATCGAAATATGGAACTTTAGTCAGAGAATTTGAACCTTATAGGTCACTTCATGCTGGTCCCTTTGCAGGCATAGCTGTGTAAAACATTAAAAAGAAGTGCCTACACTGTTTAACCACTTCAAGTCCGTACACTTTTACCCCCTTCCTACCCAGGCCAATTTTCAGCTTTCAGTGCTATCACACTTTGAATGACAATTGTGCAGTCATGCACCACTGTACCCATATGAATTTTTTAGCATTTTTTTGAGACAGATAAAACTTTATTTTGGTGGTATTCACCACTGGGATTTTTATTTTTTTTGCTATATAAATGAAAGTCCAAAAATTTTTAAAAGATGTTTTTCGTATAAAATTTAGCAAATAAATAATCTTTCTTCAAAAATCTTGGCCAAATTTTATTCATTTTATCTTTGTAGTAAAAAAAAAATCCAAATTAGTTTATAACCAAAATTTATAATTTTTCAAAATTTTTTTGTAACTTTTTTATATTATTATTTATGTTTTGTTTTTAACATGCTGTCACCCTAGAAGTACAGTGTCACCATAGTGACACTGTACTACTTGTGGAGGGTGATGATTTTTTTTTTTTACACTGATTGCTTATACAGCCTTTATGGGTGTAAAAGCAATTGTCTCTCCTTCTCTCTGGATGCATTTTTGCAGCCATTGAGAAATACTGAGAGCTGTGATTGGTCACAGCTTGTCACATGGTACAAGGCTGTTGTGAATAGCCTTGTACCATGTGATCGCTGTGATCATTCACAGATTTCACAAATAGTAAGCAATGATGTCAGGAAGTGACATCTTGTTTACTACTGTTCACACAGAGGTCCTGTACAGCGGTCGGTGTTCTGCTGTGTCTGGAGGACACAGTGGGCACCAGATCGTGGTGCTGCGCTCTCCCAGAAGCAGGGAAGAGGGGAGGATGTTTATAAATGGCCACTCGCCCCTGCACTGCTCCCGTCCAGCCGTTTATATACATGGGTCGGACGGGAAGTGGTTAAAATACTATAAGGTGCTGTCTCCCCCTCCTGTGCACATGCTCAGTTGCTCTCTAGTCTCAGCCTTGTGCTTAACTGCTTCCACACCGCCCTATAGCAGAAATACTGCTACAGGGTGGCACAGGCACACAAAATCACGTGTGTGTATATGTATGATGATTTTGAAGTTCCGGGTAAGGGGCGTATGCTGTCAAACACCGAGTCTGCAATCTGCGATCTCCAAATATTACCGACAGGGAGACCTGTGTGTAATACAGATCACTCCCCTGTCAGCTCCTGCAGTGTGCTTACAATGAAACACACACACAGCCCACATAGTAAAACAGCACACAGTTAACCCTTTGATCGCCCCCACGTTAACCCCTTCCTGCCCAGTGCCATTAGTACAGTGTCAGTGCTTTTATTAGCACTGATCACTGTATTGGTGTCACTAGAGATGTCAGTGACACCAAGTCGGTTCCCCCCAGTGTCAGAATACCCGCCGCAGTCCCGATATAAGTCGCTGATCGCCGCTATTACTAGTGAAATTTTTTTTTACAGTATATATACCACCATTAGTAAACGCTATAACTTTCATGTAAACCAATTAATTTACACGTATTGGGATTTTTTTCTTTTAGCAAAAACATGTAGCAGAATACGTTTTGGCCTAAATTTATGATGAAATTTGGGTTTTTTTCGTGTTTTTTTTATTGGATAAGTTTAATAGCAAAAACTCAAATTGTTTTTTTTTCCAGAATTGTCTTTTTTTGTTTATAGCGCAAAAAAATCAAATAACACTGAAAGAAAGCTCTATTTGTGGGGAAAAAAAGGCCGTAAATTTCATTTTGCTGCTCCGATGGGATGCCCGGCTCCCCTGAGATGGCGTTTTATGGGCTTTTACAGAGGGCTCTGTACTTTAAGCAGGACACACATGCTGCATCTCCCATAATCCCACTTTGTCTGGTCTTCAATCATGGTCATGTCACTCGCCACATCAAAATCTGCTGTGTAATACAGGCTGCACATACTATCAGCTCCATTTAATTGCATTGAGATGTTGGTGATGGGGCCCCCCATTACTGCTGGCCGGCTGCTGTTAGGGACATTGATTAGTATTGCTATGCCCTGAGACGAGCAGTATCTACATCCCCTCCCCCCAACATTTTCATCTCCTCCAACCAATACATTTATAACTCTCCTAGATTGTAAGCTCCAAGGAGCAGGGCCCTCCTTTCCCTCTGTATTGTTGCTGTATTGTTGCTGTATTGTCTCCTGTTATATTGTAAAGCGCTGAGCAAACTGTTGGCGCTATATAAATCCTGTATAATAATAATAATTTGGGTACAGCAATCTCAAAAGGACTTTGTGGCCTCACGACCTCCAGAGGTCGAGCCCTTGAAAGATTTCCGAAAAGATGATTGGCTTTTCCTCCAGCTTCTCTTGAATTCACGTCCCGGTTTGTAGAGGCGTGCGTCCCTAGCTCATTCTGAGCCTTGACTTCTGGGCTTAGCCCTCTTCTGGCCTAGCAGACACCGATCCTGGGGCAGGAAACTGGACCTCCTGCTTGTAGCATGGGCTACAGCGCTGTCCAGTTTGTTCCCAAACATGGAGGAACCAACAAAGGGGATCTTGCACCATGCCTGCTTAGAGGCTGGATCAGCCAACCAGGGCCGAAGCTACAACGCATGCTTGGCTGTCACCGACAGCATAACCCCAGCTAGCAGAAGGGTAGGGTTGATCGAGGCCTCTCCCAGAAAGGCAGATGCCAACCTCAGCTCCCAAATACCTGAATTCCTGGCCACCTCTTCCGGAACTCCTCTGTAGGGCCACATATGCGTTATCTGACCACACTTCCATAGCTTTAGGCAAGAGCCGGCTTGCAAGCCATCACAACTGTAGTGTAGATTCGCCTGAGATCGGAATCAATTCTCCTTTCCAGGTTGCCCTTGAAGGACACCGAATCCTCGAGAGGGAGGGTAACGTGCTTGGCTAGCCTCATCAAGGTTGCATCCACCAGAGGGGCCAATTCTAGATGTTTGACGTTCTCTGATTTGAATGGATAAAGCTTGGCTGCTTTATTCAGCAACGAGGCCCTCTTATCGACATTGCTCCACTCCTCAGTGAAAATTTCCCTGAGTTCCTCTAGGAACAGAAATTTTGGACAATCCTGCCTTAGATGTTTAAAGAATTTACTGTGTTTAGGGGGAGACTCCATGTATTTTTCCCACTTCAGGGCCTCTTTGACTGCTTTGACTAAGGGCAAGACCAAGGCGAAATCGAAGCCCACACACGGATCTTCACTCTCCACCTCACTATCTGAGGCTCCGGCTGACAGATGGATAGGTTATGCAGGCTCCAATCCCTCTTGGGGATCTTTGGGAGGGGAACACACCCTGACCGAAGGGCTGCGGGCGCGACTAGTCCCAATTTCTTTCAGAGACTCTTGAACGACCCATCTGGCCAAAGCCTCTACCTGTTTGGCGCTTTCTCCCGCCCATGCAAAACAGGAGTCACATAATGACCTGTCGTCAGGAACCTGAGAATCGCACCCCCAGCAAGTTTTCCTATTGGAGCGGCTGGAGTGCCCCTTAATGCGATGCCTGGAGGAGGAGTGAGAGCTTCTCCGATGATGCCTGGAGCTGGAAGGAGATCTGTGGCGGATTTAGAGGACCAATGATGGCGCCAGTGTGTTGTATAATGGGAACCAGACCTAGAAGGGCTGAGAGAGAAAAAAAAGGACACAGAACGGGGGATAGTTAAAAGCCACAGAAAAGCACCAGTGGGGGATCAAGGGGATTAAGCCATCCATTTGTATCTACTGCGAAGGGGCTGGCCACAAGGAGGCGATGACGGGTCAGCTGTGAAGAGCAGACCACCAGGGGGGGCAGGAGGGAGCAGGTACTGACCTTCACAGTGGCCCACAGTGCTTGGGGAAGCTGCCGCATTCAAGCCGCAGGATTTACCAAAGAAAACAGCTCTGACAGCTGTTTTTATTTGCAGCCAAAGCTGTGACGTTACCACTGTTGTACTGTGCATGCGGCGCACCCCGGGATGCCCGCACGGCCATCTTGCCATACTGCGCACTTGCAAAGCCAAGCCTCGTTCCGAGTCTGAATCGCGCATGTGCAGTATGCCAGAGACCGCGCCGGACCAGGAAGCGGCGGCACTCCAGGCACCCACTAGCACTAGGGAAAGATAAAGAGAAAATAAGGAGCAAAAATGAGACCCAAACCTGGGCAAGGGCACTGCTTACCAACCCCGCCCAGCCACGACTGCCTGCCTTGGAGACCTCCTCGTCTGTTCGGGGCACTACATGGCTACCTGCTATTAGCAGGCTATCTGGCCCAAGTGCCACTCGCCTGCCATTGGCAGACCTGAGCTTTTCCAGGCACCAACTCATTTCCACCCCGCTATTAGCTGGGGAATGCTGGCATTGATGAGAGGACGCATGTTCCTCTACTCCCAGCACTGCATCCAATACCCCGCCTTTAGCTGGGGACCCGTGGAACTGACAAATGGAGCGTCACCACGCATCTCCCGGAGAGGCTTGCCAGGCCTTAGTCACGGACTATCTTGTATGCGGGAACCAGGTAAGACTTGTACTAGGTCCATAGGAGGACAAAAAAGGAACACGGCCTCTGGCGAGGAGCAAAGATTTCTGGAAGTGGGGTCCTATAGGAGAAGAGAAGGCGGGACTAACCCATACGTATGCTGCCATAGAGTCTGTCAGGAATATATTTTCTCATTTCTGTTATAAAAATATCCAATAAACTCACATTTGGTCAAAAATGTAGGCCAAGATGTATTTTGCTACATGTCTGATAAAAAAAAAAATCCCAATAAATGTATACTATTGGTTTGTGTGAAAATTATAGCATCTACAAACTGGTATAGATACTGGAATTTACTCCATTTTTTGCTATACGGTGCTGCACTAGTGTAACTGACAATTGCACAGTCATGCAATGCTGTACATAAATTAAATTTATGTCCTTTTTTTCACAAAAATAGAGCTTTCTTTTGCTTTTTGATCACCTCTGGGTTTTTATTTTTTGCGCTATAAACAAAACAAAAAAAAGACCGAAAATGTAAAAAAAAACAAAAAAAAAATGCTTTCTCATTTCTGTTATAAAAAATATCCAATAAACTCACATTTTGTCATAAATGTAGGCCAATATGTATTTTGCTTCGTCTTTGGTAAACAAAATCCCAGTAAGTGTATATTAATTGGTTTATGTGAAAGGTATAGCGTCTACAAACTATGGTATAGATACTATAGTTACATAGGTACAAAAATGTCGGGGCAGTACAAACACCCTCAAATGACCCCTTTTCGGAAATTAGACGCCCTAAAAGCTATCAGCTGAGAGGCATGTTTTGTCCATGGAAGATTTATTTTTTTTCCACAAGTTTTTGGAAAATAGAAAAAAAACAATTAAACACAAAGTTGTCATTTAAATGGTATATTGGGGGTTTGGGCCATAGCACCTTCTGGATACAAAAGGGCTGTGATGATTCCTGGAATATTAGGAAGGATCCATTTCATACAGTTGCTTTTTAAAGCACAAAAGCATTGTACACAGCCAATTGAAATAAACAGACATTTTTTGTAACAATGTCTGGCTTTTTGAGAAACTAAGTACAGCTTCATCATCTGGTTGTGGAAGTCCACCCCTTCCATGTTAAGTTTGTAGTGGTGGACACAGAGGGGCTTCTCTACAGCTGCCATGGAAATTTGGATGGTTGTGTCTGCTTGAATGGAAGACAGGACGAAAACATCCCGTTTATTCTTCCACTTCACTGCGAATAATTCATCATTTTTCAAGCAGGCTTTTTCCCCCTTTCTAGGATGGGTATTTACAAGCCGTTTGTGGGAAGCCTCGGTAATTAGGCCGCACGGTGCCACATGCGCCAATTCGAGATTGTATAAAAATGTCTAAATACTGGCAAACTTGTATACAAATTAGTGGTACCCCATATAGAAAAAGGGTGACACAAAGTCCCAAACTGTCTTGCCACTGCTCCCCATGTAATCTGGGCATCCAGGGGGCTCCCTGTGACTATTTTTTCCCTTGTAAATTCGAAACGTACATGTATAGCCTGTTGCCCTTTCACAGGTCTTATACATTTTGACCCCATATCTGGCACGTTTGCTGGGGAGAAATTGTTTGAATGCAAAGCGGCCAGAAAAGTTTATGAGGGATTCATCAACACAGATGTTTTGCTGGGGAGTATATACAACTGCAGATTTCTGGTTAGGGTGATTTCCGAGGGGCCAAATTTTGTGGAGCCTATCATATTCAGGGTCACCCCGAGGGCGACACAGTGTGTTGTCACTAAAATTATTAATATTATACAGAACTTATATAGCGCCGACAGTTTGCTCAGCACTTTAAATTATGGAGGTAGACAGTACAGTAACAATACAGTTCAATACAAGAAGGATTAGAGGGCCCTGCTCCTTGGAGCTTACAATCTAGGAGGGATGCATAAATCACATTATATTCTGATATCTATGCCTGGCCATGACAGCAGAGAACATGGGCAAATGATTAGTTGGGTCTGTGGACCAATACAATTTTTTTTAGTAATGCCCAGGTTGAGGTTTAGGCCCAAAAAAACTTTAAATTCAGAAACTGTAATAGGTTTCCATGCAAATGGTCTGGCAACGTTTGAATTTGGGTTGGCGGCAATAAATTGTTGTGCATATAAATTGCTTTGATCCACAATCAATCCATACAAATCTGTGAAAAACAGCTCCAAAAAATCAAGGGCAGTAGTTAAATTTGCTGTTTCCACCTGAATTCCGGGTTGAGCAGTGAATGGGGAAGTACAAGTACTGCAGAATTTATGGGCTGCCAACCAGGATTTTCAAGCACATCCGGAAGGACACTATGGGCTCTATGTGCCTGTGTTTGAATTCTTGGTGGCTGTGGGACACTATTTGTGCTAACCACCGCACCAGCTTGTACTGCACTTATGGGACTCACCACATCACCAAGTGATACTGCAGTGCTGGTATGTATAAGACCAGGATGTACTAGGCCGCTGTTGCTCACCAGTTCACCAAAAAGGTAAAGCGGCATTCTGCTGCATATGAGAATCATCATGTGATTGTAACAGCTCGGCAACCTGGGAACGGGGTCGGGTATGCCTGGCCTTAACAGGGGCCTCTTCTCCATTGTCTGAGCTATGAGTCAGGGTGCTGCTGCTGTCTACAGGTTCGTATTCTGAGCCTGAGTCTGTCAGTGAAGCTTCCCCTTAGCTCTCATCTACTTATAATCCTGTAAGCCTCTTCATGAGTGTACCTTTTGTTTAGACATTTTGGCCATTAAATTTATAGGTACCTAGTGCAACTCGCAGGAAAAAGAGTACCTGGCTGTCAGGGACTGCTTGAACCGCTACAAAAAAAATTACCTGCTAGTTCTAGCAGAGATCAGGCCTAATCTCGCTAACCCTACAGTTTTGTGTGTAATGTATCAAGTGGCAGTGTTCTACTGACACTGAACTTGCTAGGGAAGAAGAGGGGGGGGGGGTTAAGTGTAGGGGCTAAACACGGGTGCTGGCAGGTGGCTGATCCTGCTAACGCTGTGTTTTTGGGCACACTATACTATTGTGAATGCTGGTATAGTGCTGATAAAAGATATTGATCCGTTCAGACACTATACTAGCAATGGAGGTTTATTTTGTATGTGAGCGTGTTCCTGGCAAAGGGTTAAATGTGATGACTGATGTAGTGGAGAGCAATCTGAATGGGAGGGATGCTAACTGTTGCTAACGCTATCTGAAGTCTCCTGGGACACTAATACAGTGATCAGTAAAACAATTCTGTATACTGTACTAATGACACTGGTAGCAAAATGAAACAAGTAGACCAGACCATAGATAGATGGGATCCCCTACGAACCCACATCCAGGGATATTGAGGCCTTGCTGCCCTCCTATGACCGGGGAAGTCCAGCAATACTGTAAAAAATTAAACAAAAGAGAAAAAGGGCGCACCAGCCTAGTGCATTATCCCTGTGGGTTTATTTTTTTGTGAGTATGTTTTTAGCTTTGTATACAACCAATAAATCCACAGGGATAATGCACTAGGCTGGTGTGCCCTTTTTCTTTTTCGTTTCATTTTTTGCACTAATGACACTGGTGACAGGGCAGTAAAGGCGTTAACTGGGGGGCGATCAGGGGGTTAAATGTGACCTAGCTGTGCTTTTACTGGCTCAGTGTAGTGCTTTGACTCACATGGATCTGCTTTCTTTTCTCTCTGGAACAGAATGTGCCCCAGGGAGAGAAGATTGCATCATTTCCTGTTCCTATGTAATGTAAACAGAGGCACAGGAAGATCTGTGATAGGGCACTGATCAGTCAGATGATCCAGCCCAAACATCACTGGCCTGAATCTGCTGACTGATCGGTGCTGCGCTCAATCACAGCACAACTGGGTCGGTGGGTGGGCGCGCACCCCCTACCCACGAGCATGGTGGGAACATGGATCATGTTTATATATGTGATTTTGCGCAGGGAGTCCACCATGTAGCAGTAAACCTGCTATAGGGCGGAGCTTAACTGGTTAAACTTTTTTTCTTTTTTGTAAAATATAAAAGATGAGGTTGCGTCGAATAAATACTGTAGATAACTGGCATGTCAAGCTTTAAACTTTCATGTGCCGCAAAGCAACTTTGAACTTCAGTACCCTATATTTACAACATTTTAAAAGCTTTTCCACCACGCTATAGCAGAAATACTGCTACAGGGTGGCAGGGGTACGCAAAATCACATATATATGCGTTATTTTACATTTCCAGGTAGGGGGCCGCGCACGAACCCTACCCACGTTGCTATTTGTGGCCTTAGCTGTCAATCACCAGGTCCTGGCTGGTTATTGCAGAGTATTACCGATGTGGGAAGAGAAAACTGCATGTAAACAATACAGTTCTCTCCCGTCAGCTCCATCAGTGTGCTTACAGTTGAAAGCACAGACACAGCTTACTGTGAAACAGCACACCCTTTGATCGCCCCACATGTTCACCCCTTCCTGCCCAGTGCCATTAGTACAGTGTCAGTGCTTCTTATTAGCATTGTTCACTGTATTGGTGTCACTGGGGATGTCAGTGACACCAAGTCAGTTCCCCCTAGTGTCAGAATGCCCGCCGCAGTCCTGCTATAAGTCACTGATCACTGCCATTACTAAAAACAAAATTCCAGTATATACCGCCATTTGTAAACGCTATAACTTTCACGTACACCAAATTTACACGTATTGGTATTTTTTTATAGCAAAGACATGTAGTAGAATACATTTAGGCCTAAATTTATGCCGAAATTTGATCTTTTACATTTTTATACTGGACATGTTTAACCACTTCCTGTCCGGCCGTTGTATATAAACGGCCAGACGGTGGCAGTGCAGGGTCGGGTGGCCGTTTAGAAACGACCTCCCCGCACCCTGCTTGTGCACGCTCCCTGGGAGCGCGCGCAGCACCGCGATCCGGTGCCTGCTGTGTCCTCCGGACACAATGGAACACCGATCGTCAGACGGGACCTCTATGTGAGGTACCGATCATGTGATAACTGATTGGCCAATCAGTGATCACATGCAGAGTAGTAAGCAAGATGTCACTTGTGACATCATTGCTTACTACGTGTGAAATCTGTGAATGATCACAGAGGTCACATGGTACAAGGCTATTCACAACAGCCTTGTACCATGTGACAAGCTGTGACCAATCACAGCTCACATAGTAGTTCTCAATGGCTGCAAGACAGAGAGAAAGAGAAATGATTGCTTTTACATCCTTTATGGGTGTAAAAGCAATCAGTGTAAAAAAAAAAAATCTTCATCACCCCCCACAAATAGTACAGTATGTAAAAAAAAAACCAAAAAAAACCCCAAATAATAATATAAAAAAAAAAAATAAAAATGTAAAAAAAAATGTTTAATTATAAATTTTGGTTATAAACTAATTTGGGTTTTTTTTTTACTAAAAAGATAACGGAATACATTTTGGCCAAGATTTATGATGAAATACTATTTATTTGCAAAATTTTATAAGAAATACACTTTTTCTTCAAAATTTTTGGACATTTTCATTTACATAGCAAAAAAAATAAAAACCCCAGTGGTGAATAAATACCACCAAAATAAAGCTTTATCCGTCTCAAAAAAATGCTAAAAAAGTCATATTCACAGTGTTGCATGACCGTGCAATTGTCATTCAAATTGTGATAGCACTGAAAGCTGAACGTAAATTTTATTTGAGTGCACAATTGTCAGTTAAAGCAATGCAGCACCGTAATGCAAAAAATGGCCTGGTCAGGAAGGGGGGTAAATAGTCTGAAGGGCAAGTGGTTAAAAGCCCATACACTTAACCACTTTAGAGTGAAACATAAATATTGGTCCTAGAATTATTACACTCTCCCATGTGTGTTGATATGTAATGGGCAGTGCAAGCAACATTTTCATATGTAGGTGCCCTCATGGGTCTGTTCATGTTTGTAGGGGGGGGGGGGGGGGGGGACAGGCTCAACATTTTGGAGGGGAATTTAAGCTCTTGGGTGTAAATATTTTTTCTTTACTCTTTTTTTTTTTCACTAAAACTTTATTTCATGTAGGGAACAAAGTCCCCTATTATAAGACAGGTTCTCTTTATTGAGACATCAGATTAATTCCTTGAATTGAGGTTTCACTGGTTTTTCTCCCCTCCACTTGTTGGGTTCCGGGCCAGAAAGTGGGACAGCAGAGTCAGGGGAAACATGGTGGTTTTTGTACACTCTGAGGGTCACAGAAAATGATCCAGGAGCATTTGTAAAACCCTCCCACTATTACAAGCCTTATAAGGAGTGCCGGTAAAAAAGGGTTAAAACTTTGTGCTGGTAGAATGGCTGGGGGAGGGGCCTGAAAATGGCGCCTGCAGGAGAATATTGTTATTTAATAAGAAGTGGCTGGTGGAAGCAGCACTTAGAAGTTTATTGCGGGAAGTGACATAAGGGGCATTCAGCGGATTAAAAATAAAAATTCCTACGGGGATGGAGCCGGAGGAATGGAAGAAACTATGAAGGAGTGTGGATATCTGATAAGCAATATGTATTAGGCCCCCAGGAGGGAAAACGAGGTGCAAAATAACACATTGTCCCTGATACTGTAGGCTGAAGCACTGTACGCCCATGCTTATACATCCAGGCATTACTGTAAATATATCCATGTAGCTGTGTAATCTAAAGAGGATTAAGAACGTATTTAAAGTTGCAAAAAAGGTGAAGAGGAGGAGGGTAAAAAAGAAAATAACTATGAAGAGTAGATCGGCGAAAGGAGGAGGGGCAAAGAAACCTAAAACCAGCATAGGCTCAATCAAAAAATATATGCCCCTGCAGGAGAAAAGCCCTGGAGGCTTATCCCCAGAGAAGCAATGGGAAATTATTGGAAGACAGGACATGGTAAATAATAGTGGAGACCAATCCAGACAATCACTAGAAACAACGGACCCGAATCCAAGTAAAGAAGGACTAAGTATAGTATGTGTTGAGGACAAAAGAAACAGTGAAGAACAAAATAGGAAGTTCACAAATACCTACAAAAATCAAAATGGCAGATATGTTTGCGAAGTTAGAACTTTCAATAAAGAATGAGATGGCAATCCTGCATAATGGTTTAGGACAGGTTTTGTCCCATGTGGAAGAAACGGGGGAAAGATTGGATAAACATGCACAAGTAATATCTGAGATTAAAGGCTAAATGGAAGAAATGCAGAGTGAACAGAGAAAACTGGTATACAAGATAGAAGCCCAGGAAAAAAGAAATAGAAGAAACAATATAAGGATTCGGGGGCTGCCTGAATTATCTCAAGGAGATTTAAGAACTATAATGAACACACTATTAAACTTATTAGATAGACCCACAACAGAACAATTAAAAATGGATAAAGTTCATAGGATAAGAAGACCTCAAGGAGTGACCACAGAAACATCAATAAATATGATAGTAAGATTCCACAATTATGAAGATAAAATAAAGATCTGGGAGGAAGTGAAAGGAATACCCTCAATGAAATATGAAGGAGCAATCGTGCAGATATTGCACCTGAAATGCTAGCAAGAAGGAGAACTTTGAGACCAATACTGGAACAGATTTTCCAGCATGTTTAATAGGATGGAAAGATGGTCGCTCAGCTAGACTGAGGTTCCCAGAAGAACTCCAGGACTTTTGTGGAAGATTAGATCTGCAAATACCAGAAATCCCTGCATGGACTGGCGAGATAAAGGAAAAGAGGGGAACGGAAGAAGAGAGATGGATATCATGTTCCAAAAAGAGAGACAGTAATAGAGACTTGAAGAAAGGAAAGGAGATAATATTCTTGATAGACTATATAGTCTAATAGAGGGAGTTGAATGGGAATTTAACAGAAACTTGGATGGAGGGTTCCCTTTTCTTTCTTGTTCTTTCTTCTTCTCCTTCCCTCTCTCGGTTTCCCCTTCCTCTCTAGTTTGTTGTTGCGCCCCCTCTCTCTCCCTTACACCCTGCCCTCTTCTGGATTCCTCTTCCCACATGTAGTGTGTGTGTGTGTGTGTGTGTGTGTGGGGGGAGATTTGGGAGATTGGGGAGAGGAGGGGGGGGGGGGGGGGGGAGGACAGGGGGATAGAGGTTGAGGTTTGAAAGATACAGCATAGGTGGGATAAATGGAGGTCAACACACTCCTAGACACACACTTTAAAAGGGTGGGAGGGGTGGAGGGAGGCGTACATAGACAGAGCCTTACCCCAATTAGAGGGATCAAAGATGGGTAACATCCCACAACAGATCCACAGGCTACAGACAAGCCATAGGTTTTCTAGGGGTGGAGAGAGGGGAGAGGATGGGAGGTGGTAGGAGAGTGGGGAGGGAAGGGTTGGGGGGAAGGAAGTAGAAGAATTTGTCTAGTAATTTTTTGCTGGGTTATAAGTAACATATTAGGATCTATACCTGGGTGGATTAGAAGAAAAGGAATAAAAAAAGGATGGAGGATGGGAAAGTAGTTAATTTTATCACTTACAACGTAAAAGGATTAAACTCTCCGGTAAAAAGACATATGTTCCTAAGAGAAATACATCAGCGTTCGATGGACGTAGTGTTCCTACAAGAGACACATTTATCTCATGATACAAGAATTAGGTTACAATCTAAAAATTACCGGTTTGGTATTATGCTGATTTACCAATAAAATGAGCTAAGGGGTTAGCTATTGGAATGGCAAAAAACATGAGATTCACTATAGTAGACAGAATGGTGGACCCTAATGGGGGATTTTTGGGGGAAATTATATGAAATGGAATACACACTCGCAAATATTTACAATCCAAACAAGAACCCAATCATGTTTTTACAGGATACGTTAAGGAAATTGATGGATTTTAAGAAAGGTAAATTGATTGTAGCAGCTGGATACATCATTGCATGTACAGAGGAATGGAGGAAGATGCTTAAGACAAATAAAAATACATTACACCAATTTTAATTGGTAGATGCATGGAGAATAAAACATTTTTATGTAAAGGATTATACATTCTATTCCTCAGTACATGTAACATATTCTAGTTTTGGATTATATAATTATAGAACACAGACTATTGGAATTATTGGTCACATCCAATATCGAGGTTACATCATTATCAGATCATGCATCGGGTACAATGAGACTAAAAGTGGGGAAAGAACATAATAAAATGTATGCATGTAAATTAAATGAAACACTTATACAAGATCAGGAGACGGACGTAAGAATACAAAAAGAAAGAGCAATATTTTTAAATAAATGAAAAGGAAGAAGTTTTGAGTGTTACGATTTGGGAAGCCCATAAGGCCCATAAGAGGTATCCTGATTTCCATAGGGGCGGGAAAAAAAAGAAACAATTGCGGGAAAAGATAAAAACAATAATAGAAGAATTTTATGAATTGGAGCAAATACATAAAAAGGAGACTGTAATACAACAAACAATAATATTAAAGAGAGAAGAATTAAGTAGTCTACTGAAACAGGAGACAAATAGGGCCTTTAAAATGGTGCTGAGAGAAAGATATCAATGGGGAAGTAAATCCGGAAAATAAATCTGGAAAATATTTGGCAAGGTTGGTAAGGAAAAACAAACTGGTAACTAAATTAATTGCGAGTGTATTTCAAGAATATTATAGCTCCCTTTATGTGGTAACCTCAAAGAATTCAAGAGAATTGGAGGAGACTACAAATAAAAAAAACCAAATATATCTAGAGAATGCGGCATTACCTAAAATAGAAGAAGAAAGACTGGCAATGTTGAATAGACCAATAACACAAGAAGAGGTATTTGAAGCCCTTAGGAGCACACAAGCAGGGAAAAGCCTGGGCCCAGATGGATATACTGTAAGATGCTACAGGAGGTTTAAAGAACACCTAATCCCGAAAATGTGTGCATATATGAATGTGTTAGGAGAGGGAATGCAAATAAGGAAGGAATCTTTGCTGGCACACATAACAATCATTCCTAAAGAAGGAAAAGATCTATGTCAATGTGCCAAGGCACTGACTGCAGGTCTGGCCATTCCTTAAATACACCTCCTGCAATCAGCCTCAGGTGATGGCTGATTGCAGGAGCGAGCTTCTGGTTGCTTAGAGCACCCGCTGGCCAGCCCTGGTACTGCAGCCCACATGGCAGATGAGTCCCACCACTAATGGTGAGTCCATTCCTGACAGTACCCCCCTACTCAAGGAGCGGCCTCAGGACGCTCCAAACAGTCCTTAGTGGGCAAAATGTTCCACCGCCCGGGTCAGGTAACTGGCTGGATATCCTACTGCCGGAGTCAACCGGCTGGCTGGGTTTTCTGCTGGTAGACTTCTCCTTGTGTAGGAGAACCCAGGAAGGCAGGTTACTGGATGCAGGATCTCCAGAAGCAGGCTGGACATCAGGGGCTGGCACATCAGGCTGGGCAGCGGACAGAGGCACATCAGGCTGGGCAGCAGACAGAGGCACATCAGGCTGGGCAGCGAGCGCTGGCCCATCAGGCGAGGCAGCGGGCGCCTCAGGTGATGGCTGATTGCAGGAGTGAGCTTCTGGTTGCTGAGAGCACCCTCTGGCCAGCCCTGGTACTGCAGCCCACACAGCAGTCTGGTGTCAGCAGCTGCGGGTGTGGTCGTGTGGAGAGTGAGCTCTGAGTCTTGCAGAGGCCTATTGCGAGCCAGGAGCTGGATTTCCCTCCCTGCCCAGGAGGGATGAGTGGTCCTGGGCAGGATCCAGGCGGTGGGGGCCCCTCGGAGGATCCGAGTACCGGTCCCTGTGTGTCATCTGGGGATGTGGGAAAGGGTCCGAGGAAGGGGGAGCCCTATGCAATTTACAAAGATCGCAGGAATGTATGTGCGAGCCGGATCGGCCGTGAAGAGGAGAAGCTAACTAAGCTGAAAGCGGAGGTTAAAAAATTCTGCAGTGCATATGATCATTTGTGGAGTAATAAACGTGTGGCCATGAAGCCTGATTTGGAAAAGCTGGAGCAAAAGCTGCAGGTTCAGAGCAAGATTGTGTCTACCCTGAAAGCTGCCGGCAGCTTGCTCCTTGAGAAGGGTGATGCTGTGGATCGTAGCAAGCTGGCCAGGGGGAAGGCTGTGTTGGCAGCGAGAGGCGCCTTGTCATCATCATCCCTGGACGATCCGGCAGAGGGGCAGATCAGCATGGAGGAGGAACCGTCGGTGCCGTTGGAGAGTCCTGGAGCAACCGTGCAGAGCCGAGTGCGGGCAACTCTAAGGGTGAGGTAGTGGAGGTAGAGAATACCGCGGAGCTGATCCCCCCGAGGCAACAACCGTCTGACTGGGGGTCGCAGGTGGAGATTGCGGAGGCGGCTGGTGAGATGCAGTTTGTGAAAGTGTTGGAGTCCCTGCTGCAGGGGCGACATTTTCAGTTTGGTTCTGAGGAGCCTGATGAGGAAGAGACTGGGGTCTCCAAACCTCTGAAGCCAAGAGCGGTGGAAAAGGCGGTCTTCGTCAAGTTGCAGAGACTGCCGGAGAAAGAGTTGGCTCATGTGCGGAGCCAGCAGGAGCCTGGCTCAGAGCAGGGTGCCGGTAGTGTGGAGGCATTGCAGGCCAAAGGCCCAGAGGACTCAGTTGGGGACAAAGGGGTAAATGTGGTTTCAGCAGGAAATGTATGTGATAAATCTGTGCCTGTTTCCCTTAGTTCCCCCCTTACTGCTGAGTCGGGGGGAGCTGTGGTTGTCACGAAGGTCCCTGGGCCTGGCCCGGTTCTTGGGGGGGCTGATGGAGTAAATGTTGCCAGCGCATCTGCACTGGGTTCTGTTGCTGATGTTATGGGCAGGGCAACTGCCACTAGTGTTCTGGTGTCTCAGGGGAAGGATATTACAGTAGCTGCAGGTGGCCCTGTTTTGGGCCCTGACGCTGGAACTCCTAGCAATAAGGTGGCCCCTGGGGGCCCGGCTGCCGGATCTGGGGTCAGGAAATATGTGGCGGCTGTTGGTGCCTCTGCATCTGGCTCTGTTATTGAGGACCCAAGTTATAATGCTGAGCTAAAAAGGGCTCGGTTGCTGATGGATCACCCTGGGGAGGTAAGGTCAGGGGTCCCCCCTTCATCAGTCAAAAGGAGGAATGTAGTCCAGTTGAAGTGGCATGGACAGGGCCCTTCTCCTGGCAGGAGAGAGGTGGTGGATCGCCTGCTAGAGATGGGCTTTAAAGCTAGTGATATATTTGCCCTCATTGCCCCTGTAGGGTCAGGGGAGTACGATGTCTCCTTTGTCAGGAGTGACATGTCGGATGTGCTCTGGCAGAAGTATGATGACAGGTGGAAGGGGTGGGAGAGATGAGAGGGGCTTGTCCCCAAGGTAATTTCTAGGCAGCCTTTGGTTAAAAACATTACCATCCTTGTGCGTAATAAATCCATCCCTGCAGCAGATATCATGATCTGGCTGCAACGGTATGGGGAAGTCCTGGGAACCCTTAGGAAGGTTAATGATGATAGGGGGATTTGGACAGGAGGGTGGACGGTTACTATGAGGCTGGGGGTGGCAGATAATGTGGTCAAGCACATTCCTTCCTCGGCCTTCATAGGTCGTGACAGGCTAGTGATTTTTTATGCTGGGCAGCCTAGATTGTGTCACAGGTGTGGCAGCAAGTCCCACTTTGCCTACTCATGCTCTGTGCTGCGTTGTTCTCTTTGCCAAGAGGTGGGCCATATTGCCAAGGATTGCAACCAGATTAGGTGCAACCTGTGCCTGCGGCTGGGCCATTCTTACGGTGCCCAGAGGCTTTGCACAATCAGCCAGAGGTGGTGGAGGAGTTGGTGAGAATGGAGGCGGAAGAGGCTGGTAGTGCAGAACAAAGCTTGGGTCCTGTCATGTCTAAGGAAAGTGTTTCCTCTGCAGTCCCTGGTGTCCCTGTTGCTCCTGTAGGATCTGAGCCTGTCAATATGGGAGCTGTCAGTTTGTCCCCTGCTCCAGTGGTACCTAAATCTCCTGCTGGGCCCATCTCTTCAGGCTCCAAGCTTAAAGAGGCAGCAAGAGGGGCAGGTTTGCCTGGGCCTAGTGTGGTTCCCCCTCTGGTGTTATTGTCCCAGCATTGCCGGAAGAATCGTGTTAAGGCGGGGGAGAGAGTGGTAGAGGGTGAAGGTACTAGTCGGGGGGTAGGGAACCCCAGTGGTAGTACTGGTGAGAAGGAGGCGGAGTAGACGAAGGTGGTAAGGAAGGGGAAGAAAAATGAGATTGGTATTTCCCCGGCTTCGTCCGTATCTTCTCTAGATGTGGGGGAGCTTTTTACTTCAAATCGGTTTGGGACTCTGGCAGAGGATGAAGGGGGGTCAGTAAGCTCCTTATCCTCGATGGAGGAAGGTGGGAGGGAGTCTCCTGAGGAAGTGGTGGCCTTTGCAGGGAAAGGGAAGGGAAAAGGAAAGAGTAAGAAACGCCAATGACCCAAATGGCTGTTCACACTCCGTTAAAGGTGGCGACCATTAATGTCACCAGCATTAAATCTGTAAGTGCTAGAGATACAGCCTTATTTTTGCTCAGCAGGATTGATGTTTTGTTTTTGCAAGAGACCAGGTTGTGCAGTCTAGCCGATGTCCATCTGGCTAAGAGGGAGTGGAGGCGTGGTCCTTCCTTCTGGTCTCTTGCGGCTGAGCCTTACAGCGGAGTTGCGGTTCTTTTTACCGGCATGGAAACGTGCCGGCGGGTCATTGAGGTGTTTGATCCTGGATGTCCTTGTGAGGGGGCAGGAACTGCGCCTAATTAACATTTATGGACCGCAGTCCAAATGGGACAGGAAATGCCTCTTAAAAAGGATCAAGCCTTTTCTTTTTACATCCCGACAGGTTGTCTTTGGAGGTGACTTTAACACTGTGACTAGGCCCAAGGACAGGAAAGGCTCCAATGACAGGCTGGGATATGACAGCGTTTTCTTAAATGCGATAATCAGGGAAGCAGGTCTGGTGGATGCCTTGGTTAAGAGCAACACGGACAGCACTGGTTTCACGTATAGGAGAGGCAGTTGTCAGAGTAGAATAGATAGGTTTTTTTTGAAGGAGGACTCTGCCTTCTCGGTACCTGAATGTCGAGCAGTGGAGTTTTCTGATCACCTTTTACTTACTGTGACTTTAAATGTTTCAGATACGCCACTGAGAGGGAAGGGCATCTGGAGAAAGAATTCGGCTCTGCTGGAGGACGAGGAAGTAAGACGATCCTTTGAGGAGTTCTTTCAGGCTCAGGAAACCATACTGGATTTCTGCAACAGTAAGTCGGAGTGGTGGGAGCTCACCAAGGTGCGGATAGGCAGGTTTTTCAGGGCCCTAGGAAAAAGAAAACAGCTTGATAGGTACATTGCCTACCAACGGTTGCGGAGGATGCTTGACCGCCTTGTTTCTAGCAGTGGGGATTCTGGGGCAATCTCTGAGGTCAAGCTACTTCTCATGAAATACCAGTATGACCGGCGTGCCTTTTTGGTTCTGGAGAGGGATTATAGGAAGTACCACTCGCCTGACCCTTTTCAAAATTGTAAGCAGAGCGCAGCGATTAAGACGGTCTCTGGCTTGAGGGATAGTACGGAGTCCCTGACAAGATCCAGGTTGGGGATTCTGGAGGTCTCTAGGTCCTTTTATGAGGATTTACTGTGCGAGAAGCACCTTGACCAGACAAGGATGCTGAGCTTTTTGGACTCTACACCAGGTCTGGATGGTAATGTCCTGCCTGCAAGTTTCACGGGGGAAATTACAGCAGAAGAGGTGACCAAAGCCATCGATAGTTTGGCTATTAAGAAGACTCCTGGGCCAGACGGTCTGACAGCTGAATTTTTTAAAGCCATTAAGTCCAGCTTGGCACCCCACCTTGCGGAAGTTTACAATTGCTGTCTGGATGAGGGGTTGCTCCCTCCTTCCATGAGGCAGTCTGCTGTAATTCTCTTGTCAAAGGGTAAAGATCCTTCGGCTATTGAGAACTGGCGCCCTATTAGCCTTCTCAATGTCGATAGAAAGATTCTGGCTAAGATCTTGTTCTGGCGCTTGTCGTCAGTGGCGGGCGGCTTACTTCCTTGCCAGCAGCATTGCTCGGTCCAGGGCAGAAGTACCTTTACAGCGGTGTTAGCTGTCCGGGAGGCTCTGGAGCGATGTAAGGCTGAAAGCTGGGGAAAGTTCCTGCTGGCGGTGGATCAGGCAAAGGCCTTTGATCGAGTTGATCACAAGTACCTTTGGCATCTCCTGGACCGGTACGGCCTAGAGGGGAGGTTTATTGGCTGGCTTAAAATGTTGTATAGTGAGGCTGAGAGCTTCATGTTGGTGAATGGGTGGATTGGGCAGCCTTTTGGGGTTGAGTCCGGGGTGCGCCAGGGGTGCCCGCTGAGCCCTTTGCTCTACACCTTCGCCATTGACCCCTTCATTAGGAGGTTAGATGGTGGGGTGTTGGGTGGGGTGCCGGTGGGTATTACTGGGGACCCCCCCTGAAGGTCGTGGCCTACGCCGATGACGTTTCTGTTTTCATTTCTGGGACCGAAGAGGCGCAGGAGGTGGTCGCAATGATGGATCAGTATTCCGAGGTGTCGGGCTCCAAGGTCAACCAGGACAAATGTGAAGTTTTCTGGATGGGTAAGGATGGTGAGAGCTTTTCACTTCCGGACACCTTCCCAGTGCCTCAGCAGAAAATAAAAGTTTTAGGCATCAATTTCGGCCCTGCTGAGTACAGCAAGTTAAATTGGGAGGCTAGGCTGTCTGATGCTGAAGGTAAAGTGAGATGTTGGAAGGGATGGCGGCACTCCTTGAGGGAAAGGGTTGACATGATCAAGACTTTCCTTATCCCCATTTTTCTGTATGCCAGCTTCATCTGCCTCTTGCCAGAATAGCTGTATACGAGGGTCTACAGCTGTCTCTTCCAGATGTTATGGGGGAATCGGCTGAACCTTGTCAAGCGGATGTGACCTACTCATCCAGGCGGGAGGGTGGCCTAGGTATGGTCAACCCAATTGTTTTTTTCTCTCTGATGTTTATTAAACATAATTTTGGTAATGTGCTGGCAGAGAGACCGCCTGCGTGGGTGGGACTTTTTTTCGGATTTGGTTTAGACCCTTTCTGGACCGTTGGGAGAGTGGCGGGCCAGTGAAAAGCCTGCGGGTCAAGCAAGGTGAGCTCCCGGCTTATGTAGCCCCGAGCCTGAAGTTACTCAGGCGGTGGCATGTGACGGCGGGGGAGATCAGATCCCTCCCTAGGAGGCTCCTGAGAGGATTGTGGCAACCGTCTTTCATGCCCCGCTTGCCCTGAAGGATTGCCCGGGCCATATTATGAGGGAAGGCTTACGGTTGATTAATCTGGAACGGATTCCCTTGAAATTTAGGGACCAGGCCTGGCTCACTTTCCATGGCAGGCTCTACATGAGAGGGAACTTGAAGTACCGTCCTCTGGATGACCATGGTTGTCCGAGGTCGGAGTGTCAGGGGGAAGTGGAAACTATGGACCACTTCTTACTTCAGTGCCCTTTCAATGTAGAGGTGTACAAAGAGGTGGGTGGAGCTCTGGGTGTCCCTTTCCTACACCGCATGTCTTATGCGGAGTGGGTGTATGGAGCATTTGAAAGCCTCCTGGGTTTTGATTTGGACACTCTGTTTCTAGTGAGTTTAGTAGTCCGTTATTACACCTGGAATGCACAGTGTCAGGTTTCCATTCGACAGAAAGTCCTTTCTGTCCAGGTGGTGGTGAGTGGCATCCTTGGTGAGGTTGGGAAAATTCGGGATCTTGAGAAAGACAGGGGGCGGCAAAAGGCCTGGATGGAGGCGTGGAGGAATATCAGGCCCGTAGCTGCAGCCTGTTGATCTCGGGTGGTGGTCCCTGTCCCTGTTTCCCCTTTTCACCTCCCTAGATTTTGGTAGGCTTGGCTTTTTTATGAAAGGCTGCATTCACTGAAGATTTGAGTTTCTTAGTCTTTTCTTGGGTGTAGATAAGGTTATAAGTTTCTTGTGTTATGCCTAGCAGTCCACAGTGGGTAGGACTCTAGGCTAAATGGTTGGTCTTAGTGTTAGTATAATTAATATGTATTGGTTAGGCCATAAAGGCCTTTTTTCATGCAAGTACAGTTAAGTGTGTGGAATTTAGTTAAAAATTGATGTATCTAATCATGTTTGGCCGTAAAGGCCAATGCTTTCTCTTTACAGAGATGATGGGCCATAAAGGCCACTAATAGAAACACAGTATTGTGTGTAGTGTTGGCTAAGGGAGTCATAAAGGCCTCCTTTGCCTATATTATGCTTTTTTGGCAGGTAAGCCATAATGCTTTCTTTGCAGGTTGTGGACAATTTTTTAGTGCAAGCCCTAGTGGCTAAAATGCTTTTTGTCTATAAGCCTTGCTGTTCTTTGTGATGAAGTATCCTGTGTATAATTGGACTGGAAAGTTTTGAGTTATTTATTGTATGTTTTTTACTTTTGTATAAAATAATTTTGCTTGCTGGTTGCAAGTTCACCTAATAAAAATATCTCCATTCCTGACGGGTGTGGTTGCAAGTTGGAGAGCTCTGCTGAGTTCCAGGAAGGCCTGAAAAGCCAGGGGCTTGATTGTCCCAGCCAGCCCAGGGAGGATGTCTGCTCCTGGGCTTGGCCCTGCAGGAGGAAGGCCCCATGAGGGGCCTAGTACCGGTCCCAATCTCTCCACCATTGAGGACCTGGGAACAGCCCCAAAGATGGGGGAGAGCTATGGGGAATATAGAGACCGTATGGTGGTGCGAGTGAAGACTGTTGAGGAGGAAGAAGCTAAGCTGACCAAGTTAAGCATGGAGCTTAAAAAGCTCCGGTCAAGTTATGACAGAGTCTGGAGCACCAAACGGCAATCTATGAAGCCGGGTCTGGAAGCCCTGGAGCAGACGGTCTCGCAACAGACAAAGTATGTGGCAGCCCTCAAAAAAAAGAGCGGTGTACTAAAGGAAAAGTTTGGGAATGACAGCCGCTTCAGAGCGGCAAGGAGCAAGTGCGTGGCGGCGGCGAGAGGCCCCGTGGGTGAAGCCTCTTCCATGGAGGAACTATTGCAAGAGCCGGTGATGAGAGGTGAGCCGGTGCAGGGGCTGGCTGAGCCCACGGCACCAAATTTGGAAATGGTGCCATCGGTTATGAAGGACGCCGAGGAATCCGGAAGTTCGGGCTCCATCCCCCTGGGACAGCAAGGAGCGGATTGGGGCACCCAAGTGGAGGAAGAGGAGGCAGCTGGTGGATTGAGCTTCGTGCCGGAGGTGGAGCAGGCACTCCGTCCAGACCACTTCCGGTTCTCGTTAGAGTCTAACACGGAGGTGGAGGAGAAGACGCCAAAGCCGGCGAAGCCAACTGTCAGAGAGAGGGCCGTGTACGTCAAACTCCAGCGGATCCCCAGCTCCCTAGAGAGCAGCCTGATGGAGAGGGCGGGAGAGCCCGCGGCTGAGAAGGACAGGCAGCGGGTCCCAGTGACATCAGTGGGTAATGTACTGCCGGACAGTGAGGGCATGATGGACCCAGGTTTACAAGCAAATGTGCCTGTTGTGCTGAGCTCCGCTGTGGAGCAAGAGAAGGGTGCCTCGGTCCTCCCCCCTGTCAGTCCGGTTTTGGTCCCGCTAGGCCCCGCCCCCGGGGAAGTATTGTTGCGGAGGTGATGGGTCCCGCCCCACCGGGCCCCCCTTCCCAGGGTCCCACCCACCGGAGTGTTGTCTCTGGTGGTCCGGGTCCCCTGGGTAGTGCTTTAGTGGCTGGGCAAAGTTCCCCTTTATTTTTTCCCTCCTCTCAAGGTCCCGCTCCCTCGGGCGCAGACCCCTTGGACCCCGCCCCATTGGGTACTTGTTCTGCTGGTCCCGCCCCTCAGAGTGCTAATGCAGCAGCTGTGGGTTCCCCCATTGAGGGTCCCCTTCCCCCAGGGATAATATCTGCGGCTATGTTGGGTCCTTCCCCATCGGGCCCCCCTTTGCAGGGTACCGCCCCCCTGGATACTGCCCTGGTAGGTCCCGCCCCTTTGGGTGCTGGTGTAGGTGCTGTGACGGTGCAGGGTCATGCCCCTCAGGTTTCAGCCTTTGTCCTCCTCTCCCTCCTGGTCCAGTCTCTTCTGCTGCAGGTGTTAAGCCAGTTTTGAGTTATTCAGCAGCAGTAAGAGGTGCGCAGGGGCCGGTGAGGTCGTTGCTGGCGCGGGCAGGTAATCTGCCCACTTCAGCAGTAAGAAGAAATGTGGTACAGTTGAAATAGTCAGGGGAGGGGCCCCCTTTAAGTAGAAAGGAAGTGGTCGATAGCGTCTTGGAGATGGGCTTCAAGGCAGCTGATATTTTTGCTTTTATAGCCCCAGTGGGGACTGGGGAATATGATGTCTTGTTTGTAAAGGCCAAAACAACTCGACGTATTCTGGCAACGTTATGAGGCTACCTATGTTCATAGTCCCAGGTGGGTGGGGTTGTCCCCCAAGCTGATATCGCGGCAAAATGTAATTAAAAAAGTGACCATTCTTGTGTGGAATGAGTCCATCCCGCCGTCAGACATTGTAGTATGGTTGGGGAGGTTTGGGGACGTCCTAAGGGCCCTCAGCAAGGTGGTTGATGAGAGGGGGATTTGGACAGGAGGATGTACAACAACCGTGCGCTTGAGAGTGGAGGGCAATGTGCTGCAGCACATTCCCTCATCTGCCTTCTTAGGGAGGGATGGAATTGTGATATTTTATGCTGGTCAGCCCCGGGTGTGCCACAGGTGTGGTGCAAAAGGGTACTTTGCAGCCACATGTCCGGTAATAAAATGCTCTCTTTGTCAAGAGATCGGTCACTTGGCAAGAGATTGCAATGTTGTAAGGTGTAATCTCTGTGGGGTCTTAGGTCGCACATATAACCATTGCCCGGAGGCACTCCGCAACCTCCCGGTGGCAGAGATTGCTGCAGAGCTAGACAGGATGGATGCCGAGGAGGCTGAGGTGGCAGCGGAAAGGGCCAAGTCGGTCTCTGCAGCGCCCTTGGTGGAGCTAGGAGTTGCCTCCATCGTCCCTCCTGTTGCAGTCTCCCCAGTTGTGCCCACCCCAGCTAGTGTCCCGGCAGTGCTTCCTGTTGAGTCTGTCCCCCCTCCCAGTAAGGGGAAAAAACTGGCAGAGGCTGCCAGAGGGGCAGGGGTGGTGGTTGGGAAATCTAGGCCATCGGTGCCTGCTCCCCCTGTCCTCCGGTTGAGGAGGGAAAAACTTAGGGAATCTCATGGGTCCCAGGTCCCTGTTCAGGGTGAGCAGGGTGGGGTTCAGGTGGAGGAGAGGTGGACGGTGGTTGGGAGGCGCAGCAAGCCGGCCTCTCGCCTGCAGGGTCTGTCTCCTCTTTAGAGGTGTTAGACTTGGCCCTTAACAACGTTTGGGACTCTGTCAGGGGAGGAGGAGGTGTCTGAGGATCCTGTCTCCCCGATGGAGGATGAGGAGGTAGGGGGGGGTCTCTCAAGAGGTCAGGGGACCCTTCTAAAAAGGTCAAGAAAAGGGTTAAGAAACGCCACTCTCAATTGTCTTAATGGCAGGTCCCGCTCCGATAAGGTGGCAACTATTAATGTTGCCAGCATAAAGTCTGTGAGTGCTAGAGAGTCAGCCTTATTTTTGCTCAGCGGTGCTGTGTTGATGCTGATGTTTTGTTTTTGCAGGAGACCAGGTTGCCCAGCTTGGCTGACATACATCTGACCAAGCGGGAGTGGAGGCGTGGGCCCTCCTATTGGTCTCTTGCGGCTGAGCCTTACAGCGGAGTTGCAGTGCTCTTTACCGGTATGGTAACGTGCCGGCGGATTACACTGTTCAACAGGTAAAAAGTTTTGGGCATAAAATTAGCTAATCTTACATAATTTTGGGGTGCTGAAAACGAAAATGACCCTAAAAAATGTTGATTGGCTCTAGTTTCCATGATATATTCACCCATCTAATGACGTAAGCCATTCAAAATTATGATGCAACTTCAGCTGCATATTGCGCAATTGATACTGGTGACCAATAGAAAATTGCATGTATACTGAGATGATGCAATATTAGCCTTTAATTGCATCACTTCACTGCATAAAAGCTGCAGTATCTGTAGCTGATTGTAGTTCGACAGCGTCTTTACATTTCGTTTTATGCTTATATAGGCTACTCAGTAATGCCTCGAACTTGTGTGAATAAAGCAGATAATTTCTGCTATATCTGTGGTGAAATAACTTTTATCTCACAAAAAAGGAGGATAACAGGAATGATTAAGAAAGCCTACAACTTGTATTTTGGCTGCAAGATAGGAGACCAGGACAAGAGCTGGGCACCACATATATTCTGCAATTCTTGTGGGACGGCACTGGAGCAATGGTTGAATGGAAAAAAGGCATCTATGCCTTTCGCTGTGCCAATGATTTGGAGAGAGCCAACAGATCATGTTAGTAATTGTTACTTTTGTATGGTGCCTCCAATTGTAAAAGGGCTAAATAAGAAGAAAAAGTTATCTGTGCACTATCCAAATATTCCATCGGCAATACGTCCAGTTCCTCATGGAGAGGGGCTACCAATTCCTAAAGCACCAGAATCCTTTGTGGTTGAGTCAAGTGAGGAAGAACCTGAAGCGTGTAGTCACGTGCAGTTGTAAGAGATAGCCCTTTCCTCGAATACAAGAGAAAAGCCAAGAGAAGCAAAACCGACACAAACTGAAGACAAAACTAGTGAGAATCCTAAGTATTAAAATGATTCAACTTAGCTTATGGCTATAATTTTTCTTGGTAATCCTATGCAATATATTATGCCATTTAGGCTTTGTTATGTAGTCAATATCACTTGCTTTATATTTGTGGAAAGACATCTATCTATATAATTATTGTGCATTATGTAGTCATTACGCCTATAGTAGAAAACTTTCCGTTTACAGAAAAACTAAAGCCAATTGACAAATTTTATTGTTATATTTGAACTCAGAATGTGAAATTCATTAAGAAATGGATCCTTTTGTTTCCAAAACTGGCAAAAAATAAAAATTTGTTGAACAGTGTTATCCAGGATCAGGCTTTCCATGCACTGAATGTTCACAGGAATAACGGATGTATGGCCATCTTTGAAACTTTGACACTATTTAAAGGTCTTATTGCAGATGAGCATCTCATCACCGTACTGTGCTTGAAGTCTTCTGTAGATATCCGCGGGTTTTATGCCTTCCTTCACAAAACAACTTCATCACAACACGCTGTTCCATGCATGCACTAACACTGTTGTCTGCCATCTTGATTAACGGTCTCTGGACTGGCCTGTGACATATGCGTTGCCTATCAGTAATAGGACACACTTGCCACTTACTACTGTGTGTAATACCGCCACGCTAGCATCCCTTTTTATACCTGTAAAATTAAAAGTCCCGGTTTGACTTGAACGCCCCTGCAGCCTCTCTCCTTTCCTCCCTATGACAGTGGGTGGGGATCTTCTCACCCACATAGCCGTATCATTGATTCACAGTTTTCAATGAATGCCTACAAGTACCGTTATCCATTGCAGCTGATGGTTTGAAGTTCACTACGTTAACTACGAGGGTACTCCATGGACTCTTTCTGCTCTTAGGTAACTGCCTACCTGTACAAGGTATGGGCAGACATTTATCCTGAGAGTCTGCAGGAGCCCGAGATTGCTCCCACTATCTGCTGATTGTGGGAGCAGTGCTCTGCAGTCTCCTTACAAAAAAAAAAAAAAATATATCCTCAAATCCTTCCGTGTCTTTATGTAATCCAAGACAGACTCGATGTTCAGTTCAGGACTCTGTGGGGGCCAAACCATCACTTTCAGGACTCCTTGTTCTTTATGCTGAAGATAGTTCCTAATGACAGTGGTTGAATATTTGAGGTCATTGTCCTGATGCACAATAAAAGTGGGGCCAATCACACACACCTCCCTGATGGTATAGCATGATGGAAAAGTATATTACTGTATTACTGTATACTGACGGTATCAGCACTGAGGATACCATTGACTCTGATCAAATCTCCAACTTCATTTGCAGAAATGCAGCCCCAAACTTGCAAGGAACCTCCACCATGCTTCACAGTTGCCGGCAGATACTCATTCACTTCCTGGCCCTATGGCGAACAAACTGCCTCCTGCTACAGCCAAATATTTCAAATTTTGACTCAACAGTCTAGAGCACCTGTCGCCATTTTCTGCACCCTAGTTCCTATGTTTTCACGCATAATTGAGCCACATAACCCAGTTTCCCCTATGGAGGTACGCAATTCTTCCATGAAGACCACTTCTGGCCAGAATGTAGATTATTGTACCTGGGTATCACTGGTTTCTGCCAGTTCTGTGCTGATGGCACTGTTGGACATCTTCTTGATGTCAAAGGAAAGAAAGCATAATGTATCTTTCATCTGCTGCATTGATTTCCTTGGCCAACCACTGCGTCTACAGTTCTCAATGTCGCCCACTTTTGTGCTTCTTCAAGAGTTTGAATAGCACATCTTGAAACCAGCCTGCTTTGAAATATTTGCTGATGCAGTATAACTACCTTGAGCCTTGTTGGTATGCTCAGTCTTGCCTGGTGAATGACCTGTGAAATTAAACTGTTTTCCACAGCCTCACCTTAGTAGCAGAATTGGTCTGTTCCTCACCCAGTTTTAAGCCTCCCACACAGTTGTTTCTGTTTTAGTTAATGATTGTGTTTCAACCTACATATGAAATTACTGATCATTAGCACCTACTTGGTACAATTGGTTAATCATACACCTGACTCTAATCCCTCAAAATTTGTGCAAGTTTAAAGTGGTTTTAAAGTCTCAAGGATTTTTACCTTCATGCATCCTATGCATGGCCCTAAGCTCCTCAGCTAATAAACTTTAAGAATATTGACATCCCCTAACCCTAACCATTTATCTGATGAAAATAATTTTGAATGACAATTACTCCGTCAAAATATGGCACAGAGTAAAAAAGATACCAAACGTCATGCACAAACGACAGTATTTAAAAATCTCCATAGGCGATGCTTTATAAGCCTTTACAGGTTACCAGTTTAGAGTACAGAGGAGGTCTGGTGCTAGAGTTATTATTCTCGCTCTGACTTTCGTGGCAATACCTCACATGTGTGATGCAATCGCTGTTTACGTATGCATATGGGCGCTTTAAAAATGTCATATTAAAAAGCATTTCTCACACATGGCATAGGCATACTTGCAACTATACCCCAAAACACATTCTCCTACTCCTCCTGAGTATGGCGATACCACATATGTAGGACATTTTCACAGCCTAGCCCCATAGAGAGGGCAAACATCAAAGGAGCACCTTCAGGCATGATCCACTTTAAGACTAGGCTTTCCTCTGACATTTTTGTTTAGAAGTAAAAATCTTTATTTTTGCTAAAAAATTACTTAGAACCCCCTCGCAGTATATTTTTTTTTAATCAGAGGCCCTAGAGAATAAAATGGTGGGTTTTGCAATGTTTTATGTCACACAGTATGTGCACAGCAGTTTTTTAAATGCAATTATTTGAGAAAAATACACTTTAATGAATTTTAATGCACAAATTTCCTAATTTTTTTTGTAAAATATAGAATATGGCACTGAGTAAAAAGATACCAAACATGTCACGCACACTGGCGTGCAATAGCGCCAAACGACAGTATTTAAAAATCTCCATAGGCAATGCTTTATAAGCCTTTACAGGGTACCAGTTTAGAGTAAAGAGGAGGTCTGGTGCCAGAATTATTATTCTCACTCTGACTTTCGCGGCAATACCTCACGTGTGATGCAATCGCCGTTTATGTATGCATATGGGACCAACTTGTATATGTTTGCCTTTGCCCGCGAGCACAGGGGGATGGGGCACTTTAATTTTTAATTTTATTTTACACAGTTTCTTTAATTTTTTTAAATCACTTTTATTGCTGTCACAAGGAATGTTAACATTACTAGTGACAGCAATAGGCAGTGATAGGTACTCTTCATGGAGAGATCTGGAGTCTATTAGACCCCAGATGCCTCCTCTGCCCTAAAAGCATCTGACCACACCAAGATCAGTATGTTCAGATGCTTTTCCTATTTAAAAATGGTGCTGTTTACATCCGGGGAAACTGGAAGTGACTACAGCACTTGTCAATTCCAGTTCCATACACCAAACAGGTTGTCAGAGACCTTCTGGTCCTCCGTGGCCTCTATGATAAGTTGGCAGACCCGGGATCTCTAGGGGGATGGAGATCCCAGAAAGGTGGTGGGACACCCACAGATGTTGGTGTTGCAATTGGACACGTACAGATGTTGATGGTACACTGGTACAGATGTTGATGGGACACTGGTACACTGACAGATGTTGATGTGCACTTGAACAAGGGATAGATGGTGCTTGGTGTGGGATGGCTGCACTGTGTATAGCTGAACAGTAAAATCCTCAGCTACACACAGATAGCTGACAGGCTGCAGCAGTCCCCACTCACTGTGTTCAGGAGGGCCGACACAGAGGCAAGTGCCTCTCTTACATTGTGTGATGGCTGTAATTGGACATAGCCATCACATGATCGGGAGAGCTAATCAGAGACCCCATATCCCGATCTGTGATGTGCTGTGTCCGGGGGACCCAGTGATCGTCAGCTGCAGCCGCCAATGGTGGTGCAAGTAGGGTGCGCGTCCCCTACCCGGAAATGCAAAATCATATACAGTTGCAAGAAAAAGTATGTGAACCCCTTGGGATTACGTGGAGTTTTGCATGAATTGGGCATAAAATGTGCTCTGAACGTCATCTAAGTCACAACAATAGAAGAACACAGTCTGCTGAACATAATACTACACAAACAGATGTTGCCATGGTTAAATTGCACATAACATGTAAACATTCACAGTGCAGGGAGGAAAAAGTATGTGAGGCCCTAGTTTAATGACTTCTACCAGAGCTAATTGGAGCCAGGAGTGAGCCAACCTTGACTCCAATCAGTGTGATGATATTGGATGTGTTGCTGACAGCTGTCCTGCCCTTAAAAAACACACACCTGTTTTGGGTTTACTGGTTTCAAGAAGCACTGTCTGATGTGAACCATGCCTCGCAGAAAAGAGCTCTCAGAAGACCTACGATCAAGAATTTGTGACTTGCATGAAGCTGGAAAGGGTTACAAAAGTATCTCCAAAAGCCTTGATGTTCATGTGTCCACGGTAAGACAGACTGTCTACAATTGGAGAAAGTTTAGCACTGTTGCTACTCTCCCTAGGCGTGGTCGTCCTGTAAAAATGACTGCAAGAGAACAGCGCAGAATGCTGCATGAGGTAAAGAATAATCCCAGAGTGTCAGCTAAAGACCTACAGAAATCTCTGGCACATGCTAACATTTTTGTTGACACATCTACAATAAGGAAAACATGAAACAAGAATGGAGTACATGGGAGGACACCACGGAGGAAGCCATTGCTGTCCCAAAAGAATATTGCAGCACGTTTGAAGTTTGTAAAAGAGCACCTGGATGTTCCACAGCACTACTGGCAAAATATACTGTGGACAGATGAAACCAAGATTGAGTTGTTCGGGAAGAAGACACAACACTATGTGTGGAGAAAAAAAAGGCACAGCACACCAACATCAAAACCTCATCCCCACTGTAAAACATGGCGGAGGAAGCATCATGGTTTGGGGCTGCTTTGCTGCCTCAGGGCCTGGACGGATTGTTGTCATTAAAAAATGGGAAAGAAACAGCGCTAGGTGTCTAATAATAGTACAGATGAATGGGTATATGGATTATAAAGATGATTAGTTAAGCTGCTAGCATAGAAAGTAAACCTCAAGAAACTTCGAATAATAAGTCATAAAATATGCAGCGCTCATAGATAAGGTCTCATGATCCACAGAAACCTATTGACATATAATGTTCTAAATATACCATTAAATATGAAGTATATAAAACTGGTGACTTCTGTGGTGCATCCCTGGTTAGGGAACCGGAACAAAGTTCGTGACTCTTGTGTTGAACAAGCTGAAAGAAGTTTGCACTAACCAGATATCTCAGCAAATGGAGCATGGAGTAATTAAGACCTACTCCTGGTACTCTGAAAGAAAGCCACTGGAGAGGATGATGTCATCTGATCACTCGCCACTAGATGTCATGTTCCCAGAACAGCAGGACGATGATTCCAAAAATGCACATCAGCCAGTAAGGAGATGAATCCAACAAGCCAGCCAGCATCACACAGGAGACCAAGAGAAACCAGGCACCTTCAAAAAGCCCAGGCTCCCTCCAATAAAGAGAGCCACAGGCCAGAAGCTCTGATAGTGTAGTATTGCATTTAATAGGTAGTAATTCAAATAACAAGAGAAACAACACTTACAAAATTGGTCACAGGAACAAGGGGCAGCTAAAGGATATGTCCAGACAGTGGGGGGGCACCTCCCTGACGCGTTTCGTGTCAACACACGTTTTCAAAGGGGGTGCATTGCAGGGAAATTGATCGTTTTTATATTCCGCGGTGCGCATGCGCAGTACGCACCGGTGACGTCATTGCGGTAAAGCCGCGCATGCGCAGTAAGCACATATGGCGGCCATTTTCTCGGAGAACAGTGCAGATGGACAGCAGAAGGTGAAACCCATACTGAAGAATGCAGATGGAGACAGTCTGATCTGTGGAGCCATTACTATTCAATGGTGCAAACGAGGAATGCTAACCTAATGTGCAGAGTGTATATTGTTATCAAACATGGGGAAAACAGCCATATAAACAGCCTCTGCGGACATGGCTCACAAAGGGACTATATAGGGACATAGGTTAATATGTATATATATAATTATGATGGGAACGGTAAGACAGACTGTCTACAAATGGAGAAAGTTTAGCACTGTTGCTACTCTCCCTAGGCGTGGTCGTCCTGTAAAAATGACTGCAAGAGAACAGCGCAGAATGCTGCATGAGGTAAAGAATAATCCCAGAGTGTCAGCTAAAGACCTACAGAAATCTCTGGCACATGCTAACATTTTTGTTGACACATCTACAATAAGGAAAACATGAAACAAGAATGGAGTACATGGGAGGACACCACGGAGGAAGCCATTGCTGTCCCAAAAGAATATTGCAGCACGTTTGAAGTTTGTAAAAGAGCACCTGGATGTTCCACAGCACTACTGGCAAAATATACTGTGGACAGATGAAACCAAGATTGAGTTGTTCGGGAAGAAGACACAACACTATGTGTGGAGAAAAAAAAGGCACAGCACACCAACATCAAAACCTCATCCCCACTGTAAAACATGGCGGAGGAAGCATCATGGTTTGGGGCTGCTTTGCTGCCTCAGGGCCTGGACGGATTGTTGTCATTGATGAGAAAATTAATTCCAGAGTTTATCAAAACATTTTGCAGGAAAACGTACGACCATCTGTCCGCCAACTGAAGCTCCGCAGAGGATGGGTGATGCAACAGGACAATGACCCAAAGCATACAAGTAATTCAACAAAACAATGGCTGCAACAGCACAGAATACGCCTTCTGGAGTGGCCCAGTCAGAGTCCTGACCTTAACCCGATTGAAATGCTGTGGCATGACCTTAAGAGAGCGATTCACACCAGAAATCCCAAGAATATTGCTACACTGAAACAGTTTTGTGAAGAGGAGTGGTCCAAAACTACTCCAGATCGTTGTGCAGGTCTGATCTGCAACTACAGGAAACGTTTGGTTGAGGTTATTGCTGCCAAAGGAGGGTCAACCAGTTATTAAGTCCAAAGGTTCACATACTTTTTCCTCCCTGCACTGTGAATGTTTACATGTTATGTGCAATTAAACCATGGCAACATCTAATGTTTGTGTAGTATTATGTTCAGCAGACTGTGTTCTTGTATTGTTGTGACTTAGATGATGTTCAGAGCACATTTTATGCCCAGTTCATGCAAAACTCCACGTAATCCCAAGGGGTTCACATACTTTTTCTTGCAACTGTATATGTGATGTTGCGCAGCCCTGCCGCCCTGTAGAAGTATTTCTGCTATAGGGCGGCAGGGCTGGTGGTGATTAGGGTCCTGCGCACATTTGGAGAGGTCTGTCTAGCTATTGCAGCAAAAAAAGGGGGGACGTGAAAAGAGATTCACAGAAAGTGGTTACATTATGGACAGAATGCGATACTCAAAGTAATTCCAAAAATTATCCCCGGCGGAATTTTTTCAATACCTTCAATTGCGGCACTGGCTACTCTCGCTGCGGGGCACTTCTTCTTTTCCATACCAGAAATCGGCCTTTGAACAGCTTTGTCAGCAGCGCCCGGGCGCCCCGGGCCTTATCTCCCTTCTTTATGCAGCCTTGAACAGACGCCCGTCGCATACTTCTCTTTCATATGTTGTTCAGTGGGAGCGTGACCTGGGGGTGGATGTGGATCCGGAGGACTGGAATAGGGCCTGGTCACTCATAGCTAAATGCTCATTCAATACCACCACGCTGGAGGCAGCCTATAAGGTATTGTTTAGTTGGTATTGGGTTCCGGCTCGTTTGGCCCAGGCTAATCCCGCTTGTAGTGATCGATGTTTCCGGGGTTGTGGCCATCGTGGCGATGTCTTGCATATCTGGTGGTCATGCCCGAGACTGGTCCGTTTTTGGTCTCGTGTATTTGGCCTCCTTTTCACGTTGTTTCATCTATCCATACGCCGGGATGCTCGGTATGCCTTGCTTCATTGCCCCATACCGGGTCTCTTTGCTCATCAGCAGAAGCTGGCGTCCTATTTGTTTCTGTCGGCCACCAGAACAATTGCTCAGGCCTGGAAGAGTCCGTTTGTCCCTTTTCAGGGGGTGCGGGATCGTATGACCAATATGATGCTTAATGAGCATATGCAACGACTCCCAATGTAAATTCTCGAAAATATGGGAACCATGGTTGCAATATGCCTTTCCCACGCTTCCTTTGGCTAGTATGGGATGTACTGGCGTTAGGCACTGGCGTTTGATGGTGGCGCTCTTGGATCTCTGCCCCCTCTTCTCTTTTTTTTTCTTTTTCTCTCCTCTTATTTCTCTTCTCTTTCTTTCTCTCCATTTCTGTTAGTTTTTTTGGGTGATAGTTGACAGTTGCCTTTAATTGCAGTTAGAATTTCATTACCGTCATTGTAACCTATATGCCATTGATAGCCCCTGCGTGGGCGTACCTTCTGCCTTGTTGAAGTTAGAGCACTGTTTTTCTTTTATTATGTTTTTTATCTTATCGGTGCAATTGATAGCCCCTGTGGGGGCATGTTTTGTCGTCTCTGTTTTATACTGCTTAAAACTAATAAAAACTATTGAAACACAAAAATTATGCTTTATTACACAGTACAAATGTGGACAAATGAGGTAAATACCTCAGTTCACCATCACCTCAGTATGAGATAATACAGAGACAGACCTTAAAAACATATCAAATTGTACATCAAGACCGGTCTAAGTAGTAAAGTGCTGCAGACATAGTGACAATTGTCTAATACATTTGCAGCACCGACACAAAGGTTACACTGCCAAGCAGGAGGTATATCAAAAAATTGTACCAATATAGGTATAGCATGCAGTGCAGTAATGGCTAATAAGTACCAAGTAATGGATATGATTGCCCATGGACCTAGAAAGGTAATGTGGGCTAAAATACATAGAGATATATGGAAAGGGATGCGGTAACCTCTATGGTGGCCAGATAGAACAGTAATGGCAATGGATGGCAAATGTAGGTGGTGAAGTATCAAGCAGCAATATAAAATGTCCATAATCATGTACAGAATGAGCTGAGTAGACATTATACAGGTCACCATTTGGCTTCCTCAATGTAGTAGGTCTGGCAGGGCCCTGCCTTAAGGGGTTTCTTCACCGCGACATGCGGACTGTGGACCACCTTAATATTGATGTTTTAATATAAAGTGCTGGACCTTCTGTGCCTTGTAATAAGTGTAGGGTGCCATGCACCTATATGAAGAAGCATGATATCCCCATCCTGAAACAGATACGTGACATATGTAGAGTCAATATATGAGTTCTTGGTAGTAAATATGCAATGGCGCACAAGCGCCTTGTTCCCTTTTAGTTATGCTGCTGTTTATTCACCACCCAGGCCAGAGGTGATACTCTGAGTTTCCTTGGTCTGGATATCCAGCCGCAGTCCCGAAGGTGGCTGCCACCATCGGGACTTTTGTCCAACGGACTCCGCTCCCGCCCCGGTACTTGTGCAGCCTTGCACCGCTCTTGGCCAGCGTATATGGCTGCCTCCCCTGATGGTCAGCGTGTATGGCGCCAATGCGTCCGGCCATAAGTGACGTATCTGACGTATGACGTCAACGTATTTCACCAATGGGCGCATCTCACTCAGCTTCGTCAGGACCAATGAGATGCCTACCTGCCATACACTATTTATAATGGGCTTGTCACCGCCCTTAAATGTAAATCAATTGGTGGCAATTATACTCAGTGGAAGAAAAGCTAAATAATTAGCAAACAACTGGTCATATAATGCAAATAAAAAAGCAGATACCTGGGTACACAGTGGAGAGAAAATTACTCTTTCATTAACATAGCTGCTTATTAGAGGAACTGTTCAATAGCCTTCCTATTCACCACCAGGTGCCGCATAGGAATTTTACACTATGAAGCTTTCTATTTTTGCAAAAACACTTGGAGGTCACATTCAATATTTAACCCTTTGGGGGATAAAGTATCAAGTTTATATAACTGTTTTTCACGTTTCAAGAGTTCTCTATCAAAATCACCTCTCCTCTGTGGGAAGTTCAGTGCATATATTCCTTTGACTTTAGTGCCCTCTAGTTTTCCCCCATAGTACTTGGCATAGTGTTGAGCTAAATTACTTTCAGGGTCATTTGATTTAATATCTCTAAAGTGTTCACCTTATCGCACTTTGAGCTGCCTTTTAGGTTTACCAACATACATTTTTTTACACGGACAAATCAATATATAGAGTACTCTAGCTGTAGAGCAGTTTATAAGGCTTCGAATTTTAAAGTGAAATTTGTTATTTGAATCAGAGAACGTGTCAGTACGATCTACAAACTTGCAAATTTGACATTTTCCACACTTATACATCCTTTTTGTGCATGACTTAAGCCATGTTGATTGTGTTAATGGCTGATAATCAGAGTGAATAAGTAGGTCACCAAGATTTGGTGCTCTCTTTGCCACCATTAATGGACGGTAGCCTACAATTTTACTTAAGTTGGGGCATTGTGTAAGATTCCTCCAATGTTTTTCCAATACATGTTTTACTTCCCCCCACTGTGCTCCAAACTGGGTTATCATCCTGACTGGTTGTAAAGTTTGTTTCCCTTGGCCTTCTTCCTTTTTTAAAGATAGTAATATTTTCCGATCGGTTTGGTATGCTCGTTTTCATGCCCTCCTAATCTGGGAGTGGGAGTATCCTCGTTCCCTAAATCTTTTAGCAAGGTCTTGAGCCTCTAGTCTAAAATCATCAATATTGGAACAGTTTCTTCGACACCTTAGAAACTGTCCAACTGGAATCCCAGTGATCAGTGAACGTGGGTGATAGCTTTTAGCTGCAATTAAAGTATTGGCTGCTGTTGGTTTTCTAAACATTTTGGTGACCAGCCTGTCTCCCTCAAGTTTAAGGTCAAGGAAGGACATGCACCATTTATCAAAGTTGTATGCAAGTCTAATATTCAAGGGGTTATGATTCAATTCCTCCAGGAAGAGTTTTAATTCCTCCAGTGACCCTCTCCAGATGAGGAACACGTCATCAATGTATCTCAACCAAATTTGGACATGTGTGAGAAACATTGATGACGTATAGACAAACTGTTCCTCCCAAAAACCCAGGTGTAGACATGCATAGGCTGGGGCCCACGGTGCTCCCATACTGGTGCCTCTAATCTGCCGGTAAAAGATATTATTAAATTGAAAGAAGTTATGATGCAGAGCAAAATCTAATAGCTCACTTATAAATTCGTTTTGCCTTCCCATTTCAGGATATGACTTATTGAGAAAGTGAAGAGCTGATCTTAACCCACAATCATGTGGAATAGACGTATATAGTGATTCAACATCTACTCCAACTAAAATAGAGTTTCCATCAATTTTAAAATTTTCAATCTTTGCTAGTACATCTTTGGTATCTTTCACATAGGAAGATAAATTCGGGACCATATCCTTGAGAAACAGGTCAATATATTTTCCTGTCTTCTCAAGGGGACCCTGTATTGCGGAGACTATAGGTCTTCCTGGAGGATTTATCAGATCCTTATGGATTTTCGGAATAATGTAAAAGGTAGGATAGTTGAATTCCTCAATCTTAAGATAATCATATTCCTTTTTAGTAAGAAGGCCAGCTTCTTTGCCCAATACTAAAGTAGAATTTAGTTTCTTAACCAAAATGGGAAAGGGATTAACACTTAATTTACGATAAGTGGTAGTGTCACCTAATTGGAGTTTTACTTCTTTCACATAATTCTGTTCATTTAGAATTACTACATTACCACCCTTATCACTTCTTTTAATAATAATATTGTTGGCTTCTTTTAATTCTGTAAGTGCTCTTCTTTCTTTTTTGGTAAGATTATCACTTAGTGGCATTTTCCATTCAAGATTTTTTAAGATCTGCTGCTACTATTGCACCCTGGTTAAAGAGCAAGTCGCTTTTATTTATTTTATATACACACACGACTGAGGTGAGCAGCTGCTATACTTGGTGGTGGATTACACTTGCTATACATGATAATTTATCTTGAACCATTATCCCTGAAGATGGTTTTTGGACACTCAACATCTTTGGAGTATATCAACTAAACTGTGGTTTGGACTTTTGCATGCATTATATTTTATTCATGTTTATATATGCACTTTGAATTGAAGTCTTTTTAGTTAGTATGTTTGTTTGTTTTTTTATACATTTTAACCACTTGCCCTCCAGAGGATTTACCCCCCTTTCTGACCAGGCCATTTTTTGCGTTACGGCGCCGCATTATTTAACTGACAATTGCACGGTCATACAACGCCTGTCGGGGATCCCCTTGGTCCCCGCCGCGATGGTCCCGGCGCAGGCGCAGTATGCCGCCCTGTGCTGGGACTCGAGCATTAGGTCCGGGCCGGCCGCGGCGTTCGAGTTCGCACATGCGCAGTAGAAGCCGCGGCCGCCCGCTGGGCACCAATGGCAGCGCAGGGCGGGATATTTAAATGGCTCTGAGCTGTCATTCAGTGCCTTCTGGTCTTACCTGTATCCTGTATCTGCGAACCTGTGAATTGTAAGTTGGTGACCCGGATTGTGCTTGACCTTGCTGTATTTCTCCTGCCCTGACCCTTGCTTTGCCTGACCTCTCTCTTGAATGCCCCCTATTGGATCTGACCTGCTGTTGCTGACCTGGCGTGTGACCCGACTATTCTCTGCCCGCTGCCTTGTACCGTACCGTCCTCCCTGTTACCGACCCGGCTTGTCTGACCCCGCACCTGCTCAGCCATCCATCCATCCATCCGTCCATCCCTCCCAGTGGGGTCTCCTGACCTCCTCATATCAGGCTCTTCCCCGCAGGAGCCCTCGGCGAATACCACTACCACTAACGGGTTTGCCCAGTAGTCACGACCTGGTCTCGGGGGGCTCCAAGTCCATCCCCACCATCAGGGGCCCTGGTGAACAAGCACCCTGGGACTTAGACTCCGTGCTCTGGAAACACCTATTTAGTGGAGTGCTAGTGGTACCGCCGGGTGGTCCCTTACAGTACCAGAAGGCCATGACGGAGCCTCGAGGAGGACCCTCCCCGCTGGAGGAAGTTTGTAGGCACCTGGCTTCCTTGACGCAAGCTGTAAACGTATTACAGGACAGGTGTTTACAGATTGAAAATCGGTTCCAGGCCTGCACGATATCTTCCCCTGCACCACAGGCCCCGACCCCTGCACCTCCGCCCGTAGCGGCCCCTGGGCCTGCTTCAGGGGCTTCCGCATCACTTCCTATGGCCGAACCCCGGGTACCCCTACCGGAGCGTTTTCACGGGGACCGCACACGCTTCAAGTCGTTCCGTGAATCCTGCCTTCTCTATTTTGAGTTGCAACCTCGTACCTTTTTGACGGAATCAGTAAAGGTGGGGTTTGTCATCTCCCTCCTGCAGGGTGAACCCCAAGACTGGGCCCACCGACTGAGAGGGAACAATGACCCCCACCTAGGCTCAGTTAACGTTTTTTTTGACGCAATGGCCATCTTATATGATGACCCACAGCGGGCAGCTTCGGCTGAAGCTACCATTTACACACTCCGGCAGGGCCGACGGGCGGCGGAGGAGTACGCCTCTGACTTTAGGCGTTGGATGGGGGACACACGCTGGAACGAGTTTGCCCTTGTGCACCAGTTCCGCATGGGCCTGTCAGAGGCCCTGAAAGACGAGCTCGCCCGGGTAGAAATGCCTGAGGCGCTTGAAGACTTAATTGCACTAACCATCAAGATTGACCGAAGACTGCGGGAACGCAGGTTTGAGAGGTCCGGTCAGGGTCGAGGAGGTACTTGGGGGTCTTTCCAGGGTCACAGCCAATCCACTAGGCCACAGTTCCTGAACCCACCACCGGAGGATACTCCTGAACCCATGCAGCTAGGCCTGGCGCGACCTAAGCTATCTCCAGAGGAACGCCAGCGCAGACGCTCCCAGAACCTATGCCTCTACTGTGGTGAAGCTGGTCACATGGTACGATCCTGCCCGCAGAAACTGAGTAAGTGCACCTCTTCTTCCTTATCTGTTGGCGATGTTCATTCTTCCCAATACTTAGTTGTACCCCTCTCCTTTCAGCTGCCAGAAAGGACCGTGGAAGTGACAGCCATTATTGACTCGGGGGCATGCAGCTGTTTTGTAGATATTAATTTTGCTCACCAGCAGGGTATTCCCCTCCAACCAAAAGAAAAGGGGTTCAACATATTTCTGGCCGATGGGTCCCGGATAAGATCAGGGGTGGTTAACCAGGAGACCCCTTCCATTTCTACCACCATTGCCAGCCAACACCAGGAACTCCTCCGCTTGGATGCCATCGCATCACCCCTTTTTCCAGTCATTCTGGGGCTTCCGTGGTTACGGGCTCATAACCCCCAGATTGACTGGGAAACCAGGGTAGTCTCGTTCCCTTCCTCATACTGTCGGGAACACTGCCGCACTTCGGGCCCGGGGGTTCCCCAGGTCCTTGTGTGCTCAGAGGGGGATGCCGACTTAAGGCAGGTCATTCCTGCAGCCTACCATGAATTCCTTGATGTATTCAGTAAACGGGGAGCAGATACTCTACCCCCCCACCGCCCGTATGACTGTCCTATCGACCTGTTACCTGGCTCAGAGATCCCTTTCGGGCGGATCTTCCCCCTTTCGGAGCTCGAATTGGGGGCCCTGAGGGAATACATTGAGGACAGCCTGCAGAAGGGATTCATCCGCCCCTCTACCTCTCCGGCAGGGGCAGGGATTTTCTTTGTAGAAAAAAAGGACAAGACCTTGAGACCATGTATTGATTACCGGGAATTGAATAGAGTTACAATCAAAAACCGTTACCCCGTGCCGTTGGTACCAGAGTTATTCCAGAGTTTAAAGGCGGCAGTGGTGTTCACAAAACTGGACTTAAGGGGAGCATACAACCTGGTTCGCATAAGGGAGGGGGACGAGTGGAAAACGGCATTCCGCACCCGCTTCGGCCACTTCGAATATCTGGTCATGCCGTTCGGTCTGTGCAATGCACCGGCCACCTTCCAACACTTTGTGAACGACATTTTTAGGGATTTCCTGGATGTCTTTGTTATAGTCTACTTAGACGATATTTTGATTTTTTCACCTTCTCTGGGGGAGCACAGGGTTCACGTAGCAAAGGTATTAGGGCGGTTGCGGCAGCACGGCTTATACGCCAAAGCTGACAAATGTTGCTTTGAACAGTCTAGTATTACTTTTCTGGGTCTGATTATCTCCACCGCGGGGGTCGCGATGGACCCTCAGAAAGTCTCTGCAATACTGGATTGGCCTGAACCCACAGACAGGAAGGGTGTCCAACGGTTTGTCGGGTTCGCAAACTTTTACCGCAAGTTCATCAAGAACTTCTCGGGTCTGGTCTCCCCCATTACTCAGCTAACCAAGCTTGGAACTCGATTCAGGTGGACGCCAGAGGCGCAGGAAGCTTTTGAAGCTTTGAAGAAACTATTCACTTCGGCACCCATCCTGGGTCACCCCGATGCCGCCTTACCCTACATCTTGGAGGTAGATGCGTCAGAGAATGCGGTAGGTTCCATCCTATCCCAGCGAAAGGGCACCAGGGAATTGCTCCACCCTGTGGCATTCTTCTCACGGAAACTCACCCCGGCGGAAAGGAACTACGATATCGGCGATCGTGAACTTCTGGCGATTAAGACAGCGTTAGAGGAATGGAGGTACCTGCTGGAAGGTGCCTCACACCCCATCTTAATATTTACGGATCATAAGAATCTGGAGTACCTGAGGACCGCCAAACGCTTACGCCCACGACAGGCAAGATGGGCACTGTTCTTCTCAAGATTCAATTTCCACATTACATACAGGCCGGGATCAAAGAATACGAAGCCAGATGCGTTGTCACGCATGTACGAGGACGCCAAGGAGGTCCCAGCGCCCGACACTATCCTGTCTTCGGGAAACTTCTTGGCGCTCCAGACGGACCTTCGTTCCAAGATAATGGAGGCGTCCACGGCCATATCCATCCCAGCCGGGGTGCCCCTCCAGAACAAGGGGGGACTCCTGTGGAAGGAAGATCGGATTGTAGTGCCAGAGGGAATCCGAACTCTGGTCTTGGGCCATTGCCATGACCACCCGATGGCAGGGCACTTTGGGTCGGCCAAGACCTTAGAGCTCCTCCGACGCTCCTTCTGGTGGCCTGACATGGCAAAAGACTGCAAACACTACGTTAACTCCTGCATCACCTGCCAGAGGAACAAACCATCAAGGTGCAAGGCTTGGGGTCTTCTGCGGCCTTTACCGATTCCCGAACGGCCTTGGCAGAAAATTTCAATGGATTTCATAGTCGAGCTCCCACCTTCACGGGACCACACAGCAATTCTTGTGGCCGTGGACCGTTTATCTAAGATGGCCCACTTTATACCATTAAGGAAGACTCCGTCGGCAGCCGAAACTGCGCGAGTATTCATTCGAGAGATCGTAAGACTGCACGGGGTCCCTGAAGACATCGTCTCTGACCGAGGGGTTCAGTTTACCTCAAGATTTTGGAGGGCTCTGTGTAAAGCTCTGAACATCCAACTGTCCCTCTCTTCTGCATTTCACCCTCAGTCCAACGGACAGACCGAGAGAACCAACCAGACTCTGGAGCAGTACCTGCGCTGCTATACATCTTTTGCCCAGGATGACTGGATACCACTTCTACCCTTGGCGGAATTCGCGTACAACAACGCGTGCCATTCGGCAACGGGGCAGTCCCCGTTCTTTTCCAATTGTGGGTTTCACCCTACCTTCCTCCCGGACTTGGTCCCTGAATGCCCAATTCCGGCAACACAGGATACATTGACGTTCTTCTCCTCGAACAACAAGAAGCTGCAGGAAGCCCTAATTCGGGCCCAGGATGACTACAAGAGGGCATTCAACAAGAGACGAAGGGGAGATCTGGTGTTGCGACCCGGTGAGAAGGTTTGGTTGTCTACTTCCAACTTAAAGATGCTTTGCCCCTCAAAGAAATTAGGCCCTAAATTTATAGGACCCTTTTGCGTTAGGCGGATGGTCAACGAGGTGGCCTACGAACTTGTCCTCCCTGACACACTCAAGATCCACCCAGTCTTCCATGTGTCCCTGCTGAAGCCAGTAGTCCCGGATACCTTCCCTGAACGAGAATCTAGGCCTCCGCAGGCTATATCGGTAGAAGGGGAAGAAGAATTTGAGGTGGAATCAATCTTGAAGTGCCGAAGGAGGGGGGGCCAGACCCAATTCCTAATCAAATGGAAGGGCTATGGCCCTGAGGACAATTCTTGGGAACCAGCCCATAATGTCCATGCACCTAGACTTGTCCGGAGGTTCTTTCGCGATCACCCGTGGTGGAGAGATCGGGTGGGCATCCGGAGGTTGCCCGTAGGGGGGGGGCAATGTCAGGGATCCCCTCGGTCCCCGCCGCGATGGTCCCGGCGCAGGCGCAGTATGCTGCCCTGTGCTGGGACTCGAGCATTAGGTCCGGGCCGGCCGCGGCGTTCGAGTTCGCGCATGCGCAGTAGAAGCCGCGGCCGCCCGCTGGGCACCAATGGCAGCGCAGGGCGGGATATTTAAATGGCCCTGAGCTGTCATTCAGTGCCTTCTGGTCTTACCTGTATCCTGTATCTGCGAACCTGTGAATTGTAAGTTGCTGACCCGGATTGTGCTTGACCTTGCTGTATTTCTCCTGCCCTGACCCTTGCTTTGCCTGACCTCTCTCTTGAATGCCCCCTATTGGATCTGACCTGCTGTTGCTGACCTGGCGTGTGACCCGACTATTCTCTGCCCGCTGCCTTGTACCGTACCGTCCTCCCTGTTACCGACCCGGCTTGTCTGACCCCGCACCTGCTCAGCCATCCATCCATCCGTCCATCCCTCCCAGTGGGGTCTCCTGACCGCCTCATATCAGGCTCTTCCCCGCAGGAGCCCTCGGCGAATACCACTACCACTAACGGGTTTGCCCAGTAGTCACGACCTGGTCTCGGGGGGCTCCAAGTCCATCCCCACCATCAGGGGCCCTGGTGAACAAGCACCCTGGGACTTAGACTCCGTGCTCTGGAAACACCTATTTAGTGGAGTGCTAGTGGTACCGCCGGGTGGTCCCTTACAACGCCACACCCACAAATTGAGCTTTCTTTCGGTGGTATTTGATCGCCTGTGCAGTTTTTATTTTTTGCGCTATCAACAAAAAAAAAGACCGACAATTTTGAGAAAACAATATATTGGACTTTTTGGTATTATTACTGGACACTTTCACCCCCTTCCTGTACAGGCCAATTTTCAGCTTTCAGCGCTGTCGCACAATTGCACGGTCGAGCAACACTACCCATATGAAATTTTTATAATTGTTTTGGGACAGATAGAGCTTTCCTTTGGTGGTATTCAATCACCACTATTTTGTTCTATTTTTTGATAAACAAACCAAAAACAACTGAAAATTTTGAAAGAAAAACGTTTTTTTCTTAGTTTCTGTTATAAAATTTTGTAAATTAGTAATTCTTCTCCTTCACTGATGTGTGCTGAGGCTGCAGTGATGGGCACTGATGAGGAGGCACTGGTGGGCATTCAGAGACATCACTGATGGGCACTGAAAGGCAGTACTCATATATGGCACTGATAGGCAGCACTGACTGGAACTGATTGGCAGCACTCATAGGTGGCACTGACAGGTGGCACTGAAAGGCAGCTCAGATGGGCACTGATATGTGACATTGATGTGCACTGGTAGGTACTGATGTACACAGACAGATGGCACTGATGGGGCTACACTGATCATCAGGGCACTGATGCTTAGCGTAGATGTCCCCTCTGAGGAATGCCGATTACTGGCTCTCCTCTCCTCACGAGCTGTCAGTGTGACAGCTCGTGAGGAGAGAAATGCCGATAACCGGCATTTCCTTATTTACATGCAATCAGCTGTGATTGGATACAGCTGATCACGACAGAGCCATCGGCTCTTTCCGCTGTTCGGTGATCCGCTGTGTCCCAGGGACACAGTGCACCACCGATCCCCGGGGGCGCACAAAAGCGGTTAGCGTGAGAAGACGTCATATGACGTCCTCCCAGAATGAGAGAACCATCGCGCTCCCGTCATTTCCGAATATGTCCAGTAAAAAAAATTTAAAAATCTAATTTCATCACAAATTTAAGCCAAAATGTATTCTGCTACGTGTCTTTGCTTAAAAAAAAATCCCAATACATGTAAATTAATTGGTTTACGTGAAAATTATAGCACTTAAAAATGGCGGTATAGATACTGGGATTTTTTTTCCCTACTAGTAATGGCAGCGTTCAGTGACTTTTAGCGGAACTGCGGCAAGCATTCTGACACGGGGGGAACTAACTTGGTGTCACTGACATCCCCAGTGACACCAATACAGTGATCAGTGTCAAAAAAACAGCGACACTGTACTAATGACACTGGGAAGGAAGGTGTTAATTTGAGGGGCGAACAAAGGGTTAACTGTATGCAGGGAGTGTTTTACTAGGGGGCGAGGGTGTGTGCTTCATTGTAAGCACACTGTTTGGGATGGCTGTGCTATGCACAGCCATCCAGAGCAGTGTGTCCAAGCTGACAGGGAGGAAGACTGTTTGCAAACAAAACAGTCTTCCTGCCGATGATTGTCGGTAATCACTGGCCGGGCCCCGGTGATTGACATCCGCAGCCGCAATTGGTGGCATGGGTAAGGCTCGCGCGCCCCCTACCCGGAAATGCAAGAGCACGTGTATATATACACATGATTTTGCGCACCTATGCCACCGTGTAGCAGTATATCTGCTATTTGACGGCAGGTAAGCGGTTAACGCATGTGATTTGTTTGCACATAATTTCACTCTAAACTGTTATGTCATATTGCATTGAAGTTGGATTTGAACATTAATGCAAGTCAGTAGTGCTCTTTTTTTGATTATACTGTGATTGCACAAGTGCTGACTGCAATCAGTTTCTTGTGTTAAACATTTGCACTATCACTGGATAGCACAGAGACAACAGTACTTTATTTCATTAAGGATAATAAGTGTTATTGTAACTCATCAATGTAAATGGGTGCACGTGTAGCACACCCTTGGGTGGAACTTGGCTAGATATATAGGTTTAGCTCTCACCTGAATCTGGCGACACCTCCGATTATACCCAGAAAACTTCGACACTCTGAAAATATTTTATATGGGTTTTACTGAAGAAAACAAACCCTGAAAAAGAACTAGCTGATTTAACACAGGTAATGTACATAAAAACGCAGATACTACTTTGCATAACACAGTTAGCAAGAAGTCACAATTCACTCGCCAAAGACTCCAAAATTGACTATTATCACACTGACTAGGTTGACAGTGACACATGAAACAATAACTGTTAATGAGATTTAGCAGCTTATTGACATTTGCTATAGCAGTACTATCTAGAGCAGAAATATCCTACCTAACCACTGGCCAATGGGATGAAACTTAAAGTCTCTCAATGTTGGGGCCCTTTAATCAATGGAACAGCGCTCACTCTCTGCATGGGAGAGTATTTGTAATCCAGGAGTAGCAGGATAGCACAGTCTCCATTAAACAGAATCTTCCAGTGAACATTGCAATAGAAAAGAATAACACTTCAACAAAGTCTTCACCATACAGGTGAAATCCTGATATACTGACACTTGCTCAGTATATTCAGAGCAGCAAGCTTCTGTGAGGACTTGGAACTAGACACACTCTTCAACCACAGCACAAGTCTTGAGGAGACAAACCAGTAATATACAGAGACACAGTTCTTTCATCAATCAGCAGCAGGAATAGCTAATTCTGAGCAGCTTGGGCTTTCCAAAATCTGTGTCACTCTGAGAATTAGAGAGCAGGCTTTCTCATGACCATTCTCCAGAGATGAACAGCAAATGCAGCAATATCAAAATCCCCTTTCATCACAGAGTACTCACTGTTTCTGGATTGTCCTCTAGATAGCATTAGACAGCAGTAGAAATCCTCTCTCTTTCAGCAGCTCCAGACTTTGAGAGACACATGCACTTGAGTGGCTGTAATCCTGAGCGTCAGGTAGGACAATCCTTGATTTGCACACTGTCCTCCTGCAACAATTCCTCAGCAACTCACTCCCAGCCCATGGGCTCTAGCAGCACAGAGAGTGAGCCCTTGCTCCATGCGGTCCCCTGAAAATGTCTGCCTCACCACATGTGCTTCTTCCTTTTTTTCCTCTCTCCTTTCCCCCACAGCCAATCATAAGTTCAGCTACAACAGTGCTGCTATGTGTGGATCCTTCTCGGCTGTAGCAACAACCAATTAGAGCACAGTCCTGCTTTTCCTGTCTGTCACAAAGAGAGGAAAAAAAAAAAAAGCTTTGCAACTGCTGTTTAAGATTTAAAGCAACCAGCACATCTCTACACACATATCATTATTTGATGAATGAAACAGTGAGACTGAGTATGTCTGTTGATTTATAGCAGTGTTATTTTACCTATTTAATTTACTATTGGAGCACTCAGAATAGCTAAAGTGGAGTAATAACGTTGAGACACAGAGGTGTTGCGCAGCACTTTTTATTTTTTGTTTTAGTTCTTATTGATATGGGAAACACATTATAGTATGAGCAGTGGTGTATTTTGGTTTTGTGCTGCCCTAGGCAAGAGTAAAAATGGGCACCCCCCCGCATCTAACTTTGTCCCACCCCTTCCTGTTTAAGATACACCCCTTCATCTGTAAACTCCACCTCTGCCTATTAGAGCCCCACCCACTGACAAGAATAGGGTGCTATTCCTCCTACTGACAACGGTGGGGCGCTATTCCTCCCACTGACAACAACGGTGGGGCACTATTCCTCCCACACTGACACCAATGATGGGGCACTATTTCTCCCACACTGACAATGATGGGGCACTATTCCTCCCACTGACAACAACGGTGTGGCACTATTCCTCCCACACTGACACCAATGATGGGACACTATTCCTTCCACTGACACCAGTGATGGTGCCCCATCATTAGTGTCAGTGTGGGAGGAATAGTGCCCCACCGTTGTTGTCAGTGGGAGGAATAGTGCCTCCTCATTGGTGTCACTGGGAGGAATAGTGCCCCCTCATTGGTGTCACTAGGAGGAAAAGTGCCTCATCATTGTCAGTGGGAGGAATAGTGCCTCATCATTGGTATCAGTTGGAGGAATAGTTCCCCCATTATTGGTGACGGTGGGAGGAATAGTTCCCGTTATTGGTGTCAGTGGGAGGAATAGTGCCCCCTCATTGGTGTCAGCGGGAGCAATAGTGCCCCCTCATTGGTGTCAGCGGGAGGAATAGTGCCTCATCATTGGTATCAGTTGGAGGAATAGTTCCCCCATTATTGGTGTCGGTGGGAGGAATAGTGCCCCATCATTGGTGTTAGTGGGAGGAAAAGTGCCCCATCATTGGTGTCAGTGGGAGGAATAGTAACCCATCATTGGTGTCAGTGGGAGGAATAGTAACCCATCATTGGTGTCAGTGGGAGGAATAGTGCCCCATCATTGGTGTCAGTGGGAGGAATAGTGTCCCATCATTGAGCACAGGTGTGTCAGGAGGGAGAAGTATCTACTGCTGTCAGGTGCTCTAGCTCCTGTGTGTGAGAGGGGAGTGTGGTAAAATCTTTCCCAGGCCTTATGGCCCCTTCCTGGGGAAGCCATGGAGGCCAGTGGGGCTTCTGCTGCTGGGAGTTCGCAGCCATTCCCTGGGCTGATGGGTGACATGCCTGCCTCAGTGCGAGCCGGGGCTGCTGATCTATCTGCCCCAGGTGAAGATGAAGGTGCAGATTCCATTCGGGAGAGAGTAGTGGCCAGGATTAAGGTCCTCAATAAGTAGAGAGACAAGCTCTACAAACTCAGAGCAGAGTTGAAGCGACTGAGAAAGCAGCATGAGAGCATGTATAGCCGCAACCATGGATACTGAAGTCGAGCTGGCTAAAGTCCAGGTGGAACACCAGGAAACCATTGTGGCCATGATGGAAGGGATAGGCCTTTCAAGGAGAAGTTTTCTAATGAGAGAAAGTTTGCAAGGATGGCAAAGATGGAGAAGACCCCCAGTTCTGACCCCCTGCCCCCTCAGGGTGAGGTAAACAGCCCTATGCCTTCTCAGGACTCAGGAGGCATGCTGAGGGTGATCCAGTCAATGGAGTCTCCAATGCGAGGGAATCAGCTGGTGTTTGATGGTGAGGACATCCCTGATAACGGGCCTGATAAGGTAAAGCCCATCAAGCCCCAAACTGTGGATAAGACTGTCTTTGTGCCGTTTAACGCAACTAATGCGGACCATTTGCCTAGTGACACCCAGCCTGGTGACCCCATATCCAGCAAGGCTTTGATGGATGGTGTTAGAAGTCAGCAAAATGTGCATTTAAAAAATGACATTTCTGCAGAGGGACTAACACAGGGGTCCTCAAACTGCTGCCCGACCACATTCATCCGGCCCGCCGGCAGGAGACACTAAGTACAGGGGTGGGCAGGGGGCTGCTGACTCTTACCTGGCTCCAGTCCCACGATAATCCAGTCCAGGATGCGCAGCTCCTTCACTCCGGCCGCTCCCTCACTCGATGTCCATGCTGCCGCTCGGCTCCGCCTCCTCACCGGTGATTGGGTGCCAGTACTGTAGCTCAGGAAAGGCACACAGGCGGCCAATCACCGGCGAGGAAGCGGAGCCAAGCGGCCCCATGAAAATCAAGGGAGGGAGAGGCCGAAGTGAAGGAAGGAGGACAGCTGACCGCCCGGTAAGTGTGCCGTGCAGATGGTACTGCTGCAACCAGGTATGCTGGCTGCAGCAGCACCATGCTGGAACAGGAGTCGGCTAGTTAAGTGTCATTGCTGTCAGTGGGAGGAATAGTGCCCCATCATTGGTGTCACTGACACCAATGATGGGGCATTATTCCTCCCACTGACACCAATGATGGGGCACTATTCCCCCCACTGACACCAACGATGGGGCACTATTCTTCCCACTGACACCAATGGTGGGGAACTATTCCCCCCACTGACACCAATGATGGGACACTATTCCTCCCACTGACACCAATGATGGGGCACTATTTCGCTCCATAAGACACACTTGGGGGAAATGTCTGTGCGTCTTATAGAGCGGCCAGCCCAGTATTCTCACCGCCGTTGTATGTCCGCAGTCTCTGAACAAATGTGGACACAGTACAGGAGATGACCATAGTTTTTTTTTTTTTTTTTAAACTATAGTCTGGCCCTCCAACGGTCTGAAGGACAGTGAGTTGGCCCCGTTTAAAAAGTTTGAGGACCCCTGGACTAACAAGTGCCAGGAGAACCCATTAACCCTTCTTTGGCCAAATATAAAGCTTCTTGCCCAGTCACATCTGAACAAGGCTCTATAGTGCAGCATCAGGTGACCAATGGTATTGCGGTGGAGACTGTGACTGCACCTGATGAAAGGGTTCATGTCTGTGTGACTGACAGTCCTGCCAGTGCAGGTGGGAAGGACAATCCTAGGAGCTCAGATTGATCTGTAAATAGTAATGTGCAGACTAGTGCTCTATCAGCGTGGGGCCTTGGCCCTGATAAGCCTACCTTTGCTCAGGTGCTAGGCTCTGCTCCTGGTAATACCATCAAGCCAGGGCTGCTGTTCAAGCGGAACTGGGTCTCTGGCCTCTGCCAGGGGTCCAAGGCGAAATGTCATGCTTAAATGGGAAGGTGGTGCAGTCCCTCCAGCAAGGCAAGTGATGGTTGATTTGATCTTGGAGATGGGTTTCAGGGCAAATGACCTCTATGCCCTCATGCATATGGCTGGGAGCCGGGAGTTCCTGTCCCCCCAACCTACTGTACCTGCTCCCCTTGTGTCAGAACCTTCTAAATCTGTGCCCCATGAGTCAGTTATCCCTGTGAGTCTTCTCCTCTCAAGTCTGACTTGAAGGAAGGTCCCCCCCCCCACCAGGAGTGGTGGAGGGTGGCAAAATTTGTGCTGCCATCTCTTCTGAAAAGAAGCCTTCTGTGAAGAAATCTAAAAAAAAAAAAAAAAAAAGTAAGCGATGAGAGTATCTCTGAGTCTGACTGGCAGTACCTAGAGGGGAGAAGGAAGGTTGTGAGGCAGAAGAGGCAGGCAATGGAACAGGGACGGGAAGCTCCAGTGCCTGTCTCCAACCGGTTTTCCAATTTAGATATTTCCTCATCAGGCACCTCTTCTGAATGTAGTTCAATTGTTATTCAAAGTGCGACAGCACTGAAAGATGAAAATTGGCCAGGTAAGGAAGGGGGTATAAGTGCCCAGTAGGAAAGTGGTTAAAGTGTTTCTAAAGGCTCAAGGTTTTTTGATTTTTTTTACCTTTATGCATTCTATACATGTAGGTAAAAAAAACCTTCTATGTGCTGCACTAAGGTACAAGACAACTTTTGGGCATCCTCAGCAAAAAAAAAAAAATCAGTTTTGGTAAGATACTCCCAAAGGGTTAATCATCACTAAAGAAATGAAGACCTTGCAGCTTTCCTCATTAGAGCCCTGCAAATGCCTCAGCTGATTAATAATAAAAAAAAAGTCACTCCCATTCTGAATCAGTCCTGCACAAGACATGAACAAACAAAGAGCTATTCCTTCTAAGGTGAAACAGGTAGGACTCTGGAACAAAGTTTGTTAAAATCTTTGCAATGTACATTGATCACCCAGAGAGGACTGTTTTGTTTCCAACAAAAAAGTGGAGTTACTCTTTAAGTAAAAAAACTTAAAATAAAAAAATTGTAACACCTTCTGCCCCACACACAAATTGCAAACTTGCCCAGGTATGTAAACCACGATTGCACTCACCATACATGGTGGAAGTGAGAGCAATAGTTTTAGCACCAAAGCTCAAAGTCAACTCTAAACTGATGATCTGTAAAGACTTAAGTAATTGGCCATGGAGATCTCTGAATACTATTTTTTGTGATATCATGAGCACACACAACTTTAAGACGTGGCATGTTTGGTATCCATTTACTCAACCCCATCTTTTATATTTGACTAAAAATTAGTATATTGTTTGTATGCACAAATACTTATTTTATCCTTAAAATTCATTTGATAAGCAGTTGCTATTTTATGTTGCACTATATTTGCTCAACAAGTATCTATTCTACAAGGCCTCTGCTTTCAGAAACAGTTCTGGAGGTTTGAAGACCCTTTGTGACCAAAAATGCAAACTTGCTCTAGTGCCGAAGTGGTTAAACTAAAGACTGCAATTGCGCACCCAGCCAACCAGGGTTATGCTGGCATACACGATTAGAAAATCATTTGAGAAAAGCATTCAATGCATTAATGTGCTCATTTTATCAAAATGCAAACGTTTATGGCAAAAAAAATAATCATGTCCAATCGATTGCAAACAGAAAATGCGCATGTTAAAATGTAACCCCAGAGGTCTTTACATTTCCACTGATCGCTTAATCAATAAATGTACCATGTTATCTGTCGATAAGTGGGCGACATTAATATGATGGTGTTATTGCTTGCACATTCGTTAGATCTTAATTCATTCAACTGTTCATTTCAAATTACTTGCTAAGAGTATTGCCAGCATAACACGGAATCCTGGCTGCATTATTTAGCTGTAGTGAAGTAACTTGGCAGTGGTGGCTGGAACAAAGGTTCCAGTAATGTCTGGGGATATTTTCTGTCATGCTGTGGTATTTAGCTTTCTCAAATCAAGGGGACTTTATAGCTAATATAGCTTTGACTTACTAGTTTATAGTTCACCATCCATTCTGTAGGGGTTCGTTTTAGCTGTAGCCCTGAGCGTTTCTGGACAAAGCTATTGTGCAATTCTTTGTTTGAATGGCGGCAGCTGGTGCTGAGAAGCACGTGTAGGCAATACCTTTTAAATCACTCGGCAACTCAGCTGTCATGGATAGCCCAACTGTGCTGTAATATACAGAAAAACAAGCGTGGTCGATCTGAGGCAGCACAGCTTTCTGTGCAGATGCTATACGAGGGTAAATAAACGAGTCAGGAGTGATGCTTCTAACGAGCGGCTATATTGTACCAAAGGGTGAGCATTATAAGCGGCAGTTTTGCCTTAAATAAACCAACGTCTCGCATAAGTGAAAAGACTGGGCTTAATTTATGACTGAATGACGAACGTCGACTATAAAACGAATAACAGTAGACACCACCAGAAACAAAGCTTTCCTCGAGGCACAAAATGGCGCCCGCACGCCTCCTCCTCGCATTCCTTCTACTCCCGTTATATCTGTCCCGTTATATCGCCACTTGTGTACAGCCAATTGCACTACAGTACAGTTTCCCGCCCTTACCACTCATGCAGCCAATGGCAGTACAGCACGGTTTCCCGCCCTCACCGGTCCTGTACAGCCAATGATAGGACACCTTCGCCCCGTTATAGTGGGGCTCCATATAGGCAGAGACCACCAATGGTCAGCTAGTCGGAGGGGGGATTTACCGGTTAAAATATAGCTAATAACGGTATTTATTGAGTTATCTTAAATAAAAAGTCATGAAAAGATAATTTATTTCGCTACCCATATATCTGACTTAACAATACATTGATCACCTTGAGGAGAATGTGTAGACGGACGTATATGGTACAGTCCGCCGTGGTGATGAATTATTCATGTGGTGGGCGAGGCCACACTGGTCTATATAAGGGGGCGTCCAGCATTCATTGCGCACTCCGCATTGCTGTTTTTTTGAGTGATCTGCACGCTGTAAATAGCTAAGGTAATGTGTGTGCTGGTGGGTGGCTTTGGGTAGGTGGGACTGGAGAAGGCTGTGTAGTGTTTGATGTTTTGTGATTTATATAGGTTTTAGACTTGTAGCGTCCTCTCACTTTCTGTTGTACCTTGTGCTGTAGAGCGGTGGTATGGGGTGTCGCCTATTTCTGTAGACGGAATGGGGTGCACTGAGGAAACCGACTGGGCTAATTCCATAGTCCCGTTATCCCAGCTACTCCTCCCTTTTCATCTTTCCTGCGGCAGTTGTTACTGGGTGGTGACTACAAGCGGGAGGGGTTGTGGAGAACAATGACGTACTCTGCTCAGCGGCCATTTTGTGAACACGTTATACTGAGTGGCTGGCGCCATTTTGTTTTTCCGCAGATCTCATCATGTCATCTGACGAAGGAAAGCTATTCATTGGAGGGCTCAGCTTTGATACCAACGAGCAGAGTCTGGAACAAGTGTTCTGCAAATATGGACAAGTTTCTGAGGGTGAGTTTCTATGAAGATATGATTGATACATTTTCCATATATAGTGGCCAAGCTTTAATGACTAATGTGTTTTCCATTCTCTCCAGTGGTTGTGGTGAAAGATCGGGAGACCAAGCGATCACGTGGCTTTGGATTTGTCACATTTGAGAATCCAGAAGATGCGAAAGATGCTATGCAGGCGATGAATGGAATGGTGAGGGTTTTTAACCGTTAGATTGCCTTCTGCAGATTTTTAAACTAAAGGATGAAATTATAATAGAATGTCTGGGCTTTTGTAGTAACAGAAATCTAAACAAAGATAAAATGTTTTGCAAGAGGTTTTTAGGCTTTTAGAATCAAAAGTATATATACTATGTGTGGGTTTTTCCTTGTATTTAAAGATGGTGTGATGCAGACATTTTTTTGTTTCTTTAAATATAAAATTGTTTTACATGGCTTGTTTTGAGCTACATGATCTTTATATTTAATTTACACCATTTTATATATAGTATCAAATGCAGATCTGCACACCTTGTGTAACCATTTTCTCGGTTGCTCAAGTTTTCTCAGCAAGTTTTTTTTTTTTTTTTTTTTTGAGAGAGATTGTGGGGTTTTTTACTCGTTTCCTTTTAAATGCAAGACTTTTTTTTTTTTTTTTTACATTTTTCTTGCCACTGGTGCCCTAATTCGCCTTTGTACTGTTTACCATTATTGTTGAAAGTGATGGGAAATACCACATTGTGGTTTGTCCTCAGAAACATAAGAGGGTAAAATTGTCAAAGGATGCTAGTTCTGGGGGGTTCCAAGGGATTCCCCAAATTTGCAGGGATTTCCTTGTTTTGGTTAGGGGACAGGAGTAAATCTCCCTAATTGGGTGCAGATGGGAAAAAAATCTGATGGGTTATAGCCCCTCTCCACTGTTATAAGCTTATAGTTGTACTTTAGTGCAGTGTATGAGCGCCCCCCCCCCCCCCCCCCAAATTGCACTTGTAGTTTACAATGAGGAAAAAATGTGTGCTTTTTACTTTATTTCAACTCTTCAATTTTGGTTTTAGTCCGTGGATGGACGTCAGATTCGAGTTGATCAGGCTGGAAAGTCCCCCAGCGACAGGAGAGGAGGCTACAGAGGTGGCTCATCTGGAGGAAGAGGGTTCTTCCGTGGAGGCCGAGGCCGTGGTATGTTCTACAGTAGTTCTTTGGCCTTAAGATGGTGTTACGATTTTGTTAGTATTTCAGAGTACATATCTATATTGTATGTTATGTAATGCATTGTCTATAACCAATTTTTTGGTCAAATAGGCTGCCATATGTGCAGCATGTAAATCTCCCTAAAAAAAAAAGTGCGCATTCCCACTATATGAAGTGTGAATCAGGTGGCTGTATAGCTGCTTAAGTTTACCTTAAAGCACATCATGTACAGAATCTTACAATGAGCCAGGTGTTCTCGGGTACTTTATTATAAGTAGCCTGGCTTGAAGGCTTGGCCCCTATCAAGTGTCTCAGTGGTCAGGGTATGGTAGTTGGGTGGGTTTTAAAGCCCCTGGTAAAGTAGCAAACTAAAGTGACAGTCTTTTGTCTAATAAAGGTAGTAAGACAGTTGTTGGTACCTGCTCTTGGGAAGGGGAGAGTATATGAAAATGGCACATTACTTTTATTTACTTTCTGCAGCTACATAAAGGCTAACGTATTTTTGTGGCTTTAAGGTGGTGGTGGTGACCGTGGTTATGGAAGCAGCCGGTTTGACAACAGGAGTGGTGGCTATGGTGGCGGATCCCGGGATTATTATGGCAGGTATGTTTGAGTGAAGATTGTGTTTTTTTTTTTTTTTGTTTTTGTTTTTTATTTCTAGTAAGCAAAGTGCCTTGTATTTGCTATAGTTTTGGGGGGGTTTTTTTTTAAATTTATTTTTCTATTAGTGGCAGGAGTCAAGGAGGTTATGGTGATCGCTCAGGAAGCTCTTACAGAGACAGCTATGACAGCTATGGTAAGTCAAGGCAGAGGGGTGTGATGTGAGGATTTTATGGGGGGATTAATTCTACTCTAGTGGTATCTGGATGGGCTTGCTAATAAGTTTCAGCAGCTCAGCAAATGCATGTCTATGTATGTTTTGTCAAGGCTTAAAAAGTTCTACAAACACTATTAGCACTGGGGCTATGTGGGTTGGGCTTAGCGTAGGGGTAAAATGCTGGGATCTGACAACTGCTTCAAGTGTCTTTACAACTGTGCCTGCTTCTTGTCCTCAGCCTCACACGAGTAAAATACCTTCCTGACTCAAGATCGTCCTTCCAATGGCTGTATTTATAAAGATTTTTGGAGCTTCGCTGAATCAATAATGTGTAGTATGTCAACTTGTGTTCACTTTTTTTATATAAATTTGGTTAATCTCGACAGCCTCACTGTGGTAGAATGTGAACAGCTGTTCAAAGGGTGTTATCCTTGGGGCACACTTGTGTTTACTTTTTGTTTTGTTTCATACTGCTGTTCTGTTGAGGCTGCAGATACGTGAAGCTCTTGTTTGTTAATGAGCAGATTCATGCTGCAGTAAATGGTTTTGCTCAGCAAATGGAGTGGTGCTTCTGCATTCACATCCCTGTAAATGGGTATGTCTCCTACTACAGCGTGGTCTTACTAGATCTCTTGCTGTTGTGTAAATAGTCATGGGATTGAAACCATGAGCTTATTTTGAGCTCTTCTTGTTTTGAAAATACTTTTTTTTTTTTCTTTTTTTTTTTCTTTGTGTGACGAGGTAGTGCAGAGCCTGGGCGCGCTGAAATAGACAGCTGTACCACCTTAATATAACTAAAGTGAACAAATGGATCTGTCACAAGACGTTCTTAAACTGTTTGTTTGTATTGTCCTTTTTTTATACAAATATTTCATTTGAATACTGTACTGAAGTGGTTACAGAATTGTATTTACTTTCTTTTTGGCTTCACGAAGCCTATTAAAAGACAGTCTGAAAGAAACGTGCTCCTGAAATTACCTTCTGCACAACACTGAAGTGGGACTTCACATAGGTGGGGGAAAAGCTTTAGTAAACTTGCCAGAAGTGCTTGTAGAGGGACTGCATGGCAAACTGAAAACACAAAAGAAACAATGATCAAAACCATCAATTTTACTGAGTCATTTGCAGTGTTTGGGTTTTTATGTTTATATGCCAATATAGTCTGGTTTAAAAAGGAAGTGTGTAATAGAACCCAGATTTTGCTCTAAAACTAGAAGTATTGCACAAAAAATGAATAGTTCCTTGTGCACATATTGGCTGAGTGGGGAGGGTAAAAAAGATTTTGCAAACTTTTTTTTTTTTTAGTTTTTTTTTTTTTTTCTTCAGGCTTTCAAAATATTCTAGGGGAAACTTTTGTTTTTTGGGGGTTCACAATCACCCCTCTTCTAGACCTGGGTTTAATGGGTAGTACACAAGGTTGCCATGTGCAAGCTTTTGTATATTTTATGCATTGAAGCTTTTTTTGGGGTTTCCCCCCCCCCCCCCCCCCTTTTTTCTTAGAGAATCTTGTCACAAAGCAAGTAGTATGTCAAACCTATATAGTGTTTTGTCAAACTGATATTGCTTGTATTAAAGATTTTTAAAATGTAATATTGGTGCTTCAGTGTGTGTGTGGTGTCTGCAGGGTTATTAGTCCTGCCCTTGTTGACTGCTTCTGCAGGCTGAAGACCTTTTTGAAGCAATTGGGTCTAGGAGTAAGTGTCACCTCCTTTGAGTAATTTTATCTGTATGTTGTGTTAATAAAGGTCATGATATTCAGTCTGTATGCACAGCAGAAAACAAGGTATTGCAAACCCTTGAACAGACAATCACTTGCTGGTTGCCAAGTGAAAATGGCTTTATATGTAATTTGCTGGGGTTTTTTACTGCTGAAGATGAAAAAAAGGTTTTTGATTCTGAATCTAAAGAAAATCTATTAATGGGGAAAAATGGGTACTTGTAAGAGCAGTAATCCTAGTTACTCTGCCAAGGGTTTGATGCAAGACACACGCTGGAATTTGCGGTTTTAACGCAGTCTCAAACAGGTGTTTCTTTGTGACAACTGAAATTAAAGCATTTTTGTTACGGGGTTTTTTTCCTCCTTTTTGATAGCTTGTGAGCTAGTACTGAAAATTATCACAATTATGTGTTTACCTGCAGATTTTGTGAAGCTGAACACGCTTTGGAAAGTTTTTTTTTTTTTTTTTTTTTTTTTTTTTTTTTTGTTTGGTAGAGTGGGGAAGGTTTTACTTCCCCAGTTTTTGGCATCTCCCCTCAATACTTACTCCTGTCACAACCTCCCAGATGTGAGGGCAAATCCATCTTGACCGCAAGAACTAGACAGGTCTAATCCTTTCCCACTCTGCCCATAATAGAAATGTGGAATAAGTTAGACATTTAACATGCCTACCATAAACACTTTTTGTGCATGTTTTTTTGCCGTAGGGTTACTTATGGCATTTAAAATCCTGTCCTGAAAGGGATCTGTGGGCTGCCATTGCTGACTTCTGAAAATGCTAGTTGCTGGTCTTCTGTCTTCAATACTTGGGAGTCTCCTATTTAGAACAAACATTTTGGCCAGTGTAGATCATCCTTGATCAGCATACTCGTTAAATTTTCTGACTTCCACATGCTGAAACTGAGCTTGATGGATAGGCAGGTAGCAGTTTTAGAAGTAAATAATAAATGGCAGCCCCTATTCTTAATGATGAATCGAATTACAGCTGAAATGAGATTTGGGTTTGACAAGTTGTTCCTCTTGTCTACACTTGTCATGTCCAACCTGCTATCCTGCATTAAATATGTAGCTTCTGTTATAACCGTTTGCATTATAGTATAGTTGTGCCATATATAAAACAGCATAGATTATAATTCTGTAGCTAGTGAAAGCAATGTTAGTACAATACTGTTGCCTTCTGAGAATCCTCTGCTAAGTACAGAAGCTGCATTTTCCTTGGAGAAGTCAAGTGTTGTGCATCCTGTGGAGCCTGACGAAAGCTGCTCATGGCTAGTTCATTTTCGGAATTAGTCCGGTAGTTTGAGGTAACTCTTTTGCTCATGTCCACATCCCTCTTCCTCAAGCTCATGTTGTGCCTGTGATACATATAAAGTTAGATTGCTCACTGAACTTGGTACTGGTGTGCTCGTACAATATAATTGGCAAGCATTCTTTGGCTATTCAGCAGTCTGGTTCTATCTAGCATATCCCCAGAATCTGTCCACAACCTGCTGGTTATTTTCAGGTGCTACCAGTACTCCATGTAGTTGCTCTTCTTAACATTTGTCCAGGCAAGCTACATGTGTTGAATGCTCTACCTGCCAAAGGATTTGTAATATGGAATTTATTCTAGACTATAATGACTTGCACAGTATGCCACACTGCAAAGCCAGGTAGGTGACATCTGGTCCAGCAATGCAGCTTCCTATGTCTCCTCTGCCACTGGCCTTAACAGGGCATGTGTATCCTCGCATTTCAATAGGGCGGTGATCTTCCTGGCTGTGGAGTGTCAAAGGTGTGTAAAATCCATAACGTTCGCTTGTATGAGTACTTTTGGCGGGTGAGAGAGTTCATATATGTATTTTGCCAATGTTCAGTTGTTTACCTGAGGTTCTAATTCAAAGAAAATAAATATAAAGTACTTAAGAGCCACGAACCAGACTTAAAAAGCCCCTCCCTTAGATATCTTATTTAATTTTTGAAAAAGTGGCATCAATTTTAAACCTGTGTTTTCCTTGTTTCAGGATGACCATGACAGCTACACTTTTGATGCTGGTGGATTGCTGTTTTGTACAGTATTTGTGACATCTATAAATAGAATTGATGGTAAGTGGGCCTAGTTTGGGGTCTTCATAATACTATATAGTTTTAGAGGGGGGTTGTGGTGTGTTTTTTGTTTTAAAAAAAAAAAAAAAAAACCTTCCCAATGCTACTAGAGTTGTCCCCCACACCAACTTTAAGACAGCCGAGTGGTCACCTGACTGATCATTCAGCTCTTAATCTGCTCACTATAGCACCATGTTGGGGAGGGAAGGCCTTTAAAAGGTGGGGCCATGTAATTTATCAGGCAGTCATGTGAATCCCAAAACTGTTGTCCTATTCCTAAATGTGGCTTGGCTATACCATCTGAGTTGACTCCAGATCTCAGGAGAACAAATGTTGGTCCAAAACAGAAGTATAACCAAAAATGTTTTTTAGGGATAAAATGCTAAAGTGTACCTGAACTTGGCAAAAAAAAAAAAACATAGCTGCACTCTTGAGCGTCTGTGGCTTAAGACTGAACTTCAGAGACTTCAGCCAATATAAATCTGCCCTCCAACTCTTGGCTCCATATTGCCAAGCAGACTCATTACATATCCAGGCCGCTTACACACAGGGTGGGCACTATTACTGTCCACTTGCTCAGCAGGGATATGTCTGCTGAGCAACCAGATGGCTGGTCCATGTCTGCACTGCTTATGCAGAGTGGACGGAGACTAGGTCTGCTCTCTATTGGTGGTTGGATGTAAATGAGCTGCTGGTCTGTTTACACTTGACTGGAATCCAATCCGTTAGATGGGGTCTAACTCTAATTTGTCTTCCACTGCCTTCTCATTCACTGCCCAGGAGATTGGCAATCATTTCAAAAATAAGATTGATAAAATTTAGATATCTCCCGTACACCTACAATAGCTGAGGTTGCTAAATGTTTTTCTAATGTCTGCTTGACCCCTGGACTCTATTCCCTCACAAATACTATAGTCGCCCTCCTGGCTTTCCTATACTCTTAACTTTACATCTTCAATCACTTCTGGCATCTTCCCCCAACTTCCAAACCGTGCACTAGTCACCCCCATACTTAAACTGGATCCCACCAATCTTAACCTGTGGCCCATCTCCTTGCTCCCCTTTTTGCTCAACTTCTTGAATGCCTGTACTACCACTTCAAAGACCAAACTTTTGATCCCCTTCAGTATGGATTTAGTGTTTGATACTCCACAGAAACTGCTCTCCTAAAACTGAAAGCCCATTTATGGGCTAAAACCAGTGGTCAGTTTTCTGTACTCCTACCTCTGGACATCCCTGCCTTTTTGATACAGTCCAACACCCCCCTTTCAGTTAGCATTGTTCTCAGTTTGCTTGGGCTGAATGCCTTAAAGGTGGTAGGTGGCAATGTTCTAAAGCCAGAAAGTGATATGGGTACAACGCTAAAAGATGACTGAAGCACACAGTTCTCCTGAAACAGTCTTAGAAAACAGTACTGGGGAGTGCAGCCACTCTTGGATGCTAGTGTTGTTGGAAGGTGAAAATAGAGGATATTTAAAGTGAATGTAGCCAAATGACTGGTAGGATATGCTTTTTTAAAAGTTCTTTCAATCCTGCTGAAAGCCGCTTTTAGGAAAGCGGTTTTAGAATTTGCTGAAACACTTTCATATTTAACTGAAACAGAAGCCTAATTTTTTTTTTTGTTTATTTTTAGGTGCTGAAGGAATCCAATTTTTTTTTTTTTTTAAATTTTAATAAAACTATTTTTATGAATTCGCTTGTGTGCTTATTGTGGTGTTGCATTAGGCACAGGTACCAAAATACAGATATCTAAACAGCCTGGGATGTTTGACGAGAAGCCCTGAAAGCCCTAATATGGGCACTTGGACCCCATTGTCTTTGGTCTGGCTTTGAGTGGGAGTTTTTCTGCTGTTCTCTCAGCCAGGGTTCGCATATATGCAGTGCGGTAAATCACGTGTGATTTGCACAGGAACCGCACTGCATTCCTGTGCAAATCACATGCGATTTGTGTGGTGCAATTGGAGCCATATATTTTGTATGGCTGTAATCGTCCCACGCCAAAAAAGGTGCAGGACCCCCTTTTTTTTTTTTTTTGGTCCGCACTAGAATCAGATCACATGGGTATTGATGCCTACGCAATCCAATGCTGCGTTTTGCGGACTGATTTCAGGGTGTTAACACACCCGCAGCGGTTTGTATGAATGGGGTGAGATTCTGATGCGGTGCGGAATTGGCACACAGCGCTGCAAATTCCGGACTGCGTCAGTGTGAACCCAGGCTAAAGCTGAATTATGTGCAGGGAATCCTGGAATGAATGCATTTAATTCTTGATCTTGGGTTAAACATGATAAAAGGGGCTAGCTCACCAAAATGAAATGACAATTGTATGTGTGAAAATTTTTTATAGCAGGTATGTAAATTGAGCAGAATGTGATTATAAACCCCTAGTAAAATCTGTTTCTTTGTATTACCATGAATGGGCAAGAAGTTTCTGAGAATAATGCAATGTCTGCACATGCAAACAGCATTGCTAGGACAATGGGATGAGATGTATTGGGCTAACATGCAGATTTTGTTGTGGTTTCCCCCCCATGCAAATAGAATTGTTGAGGCTATTGGATTCAGATAACTGCAGTATCGGTCTGGTTGCCTGAATACCTTAAAGGCAAAGTCCTGTCCTTCCACCCTACCCCAAATTGTGTGTTTCCTTGGTTGCAGAAAACCAAGTTTGTTTTTATTCTGATATGTGGATTCAAGACAGAAAAACCAGTGAAGTACAGTAGTTAACCAGCTGCCCTCATTGGCACACGCCACTTTTTTCACCGCATCTACCCACAGCTGCATTTGCTTGGCTTCCCCAGCACTGATGGGCTCAGGCTGCATGCAGCTCATGGGCCACCCCTGTGTCATTTAATGAAACTTCAAACAGAAGTAAACGTTTAATTTTGCCACATGAAAAAAAGTGACAAATGCAGCAAAACACAGTAAAAACATGCATCTTACACCATGCAACAATGTCCCATGTGCTATCTTGCCACATGTAGCACAGCCCATTGAAAGCAATAGGCTGCCCTATATGTATCACTAGAAAAATGAGCTAAAAAGCATGTTCTGCTAGTCTAGGTGTGAATGGGGCATGAAGGTGCAATGGCAAACTGCAGAGAAAATACATTCTTTTCCATGCGTTTCAGAAACGCTGCAAATGTGCACCATGTTTGACATTACGCGTTAAAGGCACCCCAAGTGTGGCAAATGCACCATACTTCTCAAAAAAATAATTCTGGGGAAATAGTTGCATGTAGGGTAGCCCATTTAAAAGAATGGCCTGCCCTATGCAGGACGAGTGAAAGACTCATGCAGGAATGAGTTTTTTGCTACGTGGAGATGTGAATTGGGCATGGCAAACAGTATCTGTCCACTCCCACCTATGCACTTGTATAAAGATGGCCATGCACTGATTGTAGTTTTCATTTAGATTTACCAGAACTATGGAATAGAACACACCTGAACAATCTATGGCCCTTGTACTATATAGCTGATGGGAGATCTAAAGAAGATTGATAAATCATATTGTATAGAAAGTGGGTGGAAGGTACACTATATTGCCAAAAGTATTGGGACACCTCTCCAAATCATTGGATTCAGGTGTACCAATCGCCTTCATGGCCACAGATGTATAAAATAAAGCACCTAGGCATGCAGACTGCTTATACAAACATTTGTAAAATGGGTCGCTCTCGGGAGCTCAGTAAACTCAAGTGTGGTACTGTGATGGGTTGTCAGTTGTGCAGCAAGTCCATCCATGAAATTTCTTTACTACTAAATATTCCACAGTCAGCTGTTCGTGGTATAACAAAGTGGAAGCAACTCTGAATAGCAACTGGGCCATGAAGTGCTAGGCCATCTAAAATTAGAGGGGTCAGCGCATGCTGAAGTACCAAGGTTGCCAACTGTCTGCAGGCAATAGCCTGAGCAGCTGCAGCCAAGCCTTACATCACCATGTGCCATGCAAAGTATTGGCTACAGTGATGTACAGCATGCTGCTATTGAGCTCTAGAGCAATGGAGACGTGTTCTCCAGTGACAAATCACTCTTCTGTCTGGCAATGCGATGGACGTGTCTGGGTTTGGTGGTTGCCAGGAGAATGGTACTTGCCTGACTGCATTGTGTAAAGTTTGGTGGAGGAGGGATTATGGTGTGGGGGTTTTCCCACAAAGCAAGGTCCATAAAGACATGGATGAGCAAGTTTGGGGTGGAGGAACTTGGCTGGCCTGCACAGAGTTCTGACCTCAACCCCATGGAACACCTTTTGGATTCATTAGAGCAGAGACTGCAAACCAGGCCTTCTCGTCTGGCATCAGTGCCTGACTTCACAAATGCACTTCTGGAAGAATGGTCAAATATTCCGAGACACATTCCTAATCCTTATGGATCAAGGGTTGGCCAACTCAATATCTAGCCTTATGGGCTAAGACTGGGATACCAGTAAAGTTCATGTGTGTAAATGCAGGCATCCCAAGACATTTGGCAATATGGTGTATGTGACGGAAGTGTAGGTGGAACAGAACACACGTGGAGAGCAGTGGGCCCACAAGGTTTTTATTTAGGGATTTTGGCACACAGGTGGCAGTTCAGGCAGGCAATGGTTAAGTCTGGGCACACAGCAGGGGGCAGGCTGGTGGGCAATGGGTAAGTTTGGTCACACAGCAGAGGGTAGGCAATGGGTAATCTGGGCACACAGCAGAGGGTAGGCAATGGGTAATCTGGGCACACAGCAGAGGGTAGGCAGGGTAATTGGGACATAGAAGACACCTCTGGCAGGCAGGTTAATCAGGGCACACAGCAGAAGGCAGCTCTGGCAGGCAAGAATTCCACGCACTCAGCAGAGGGGACATGGCAGGCAAGAGTTAACTCCGCTTGGCTGTAGGGTCTGGCCACAGCTCAGACCTCTCGTAGCACTCCATCACGAGCAAGGAAAGATCTCTCCACAGCTTCATTCTTTTATTGTCTGAGCAGGACACTCCCAGGTTGCAACAGCTAGCCAGGCGTCGGGTTTCCGGGGCAACAAGCCCCGACCCCTCACTCGGCCATGCACAGGGAGCGCGGCCTTTTGTCTCCGGCGGTTGCAGAGCGTGGGAACCTCGGGGCCGCGCTGTCTGCCGAGACATGGGGAGGGGGGTACGCGTAGACACCCAGGTGGCCTGCATGTGGAGAATCCACATGTAGGCACAGTGAGGCGCAGACTCCTTGGCACCTGGCCTAGGAGAGGTGTGATCCTCCATATCCCTGGCACCTTACTTTATCCACTGAGGATTTAACCCCCTTCCTGTCCAGGCCTCTTTTTGCTACTCGGCGCTGCACTAATTCAACTGATAATTGCGCGGTCATGCAATGCTGCACCCAAACGAAATGTACATTTTTTTTTTTTTTTTTTTTTTCACACAAATCGAGTTTTTTCTTTCGGTGGTATTTGATCACCTGTGTGCTTTTTTATTTTTCATACTATAAACAAAAAAGATTGAAAATTTTGAAGAGAAAAATGTTTTTTGCTTTCAGCTTTAAAAAAATATATAGTAAACTCAAAGTTAGAAAATTTAGGCCAAAATGTATTCTGCTACATGTTTTTAGTAAAAAAAAAATCCCAATAAGCGTATATTGATTGCTTTGTGTGAAAGTTATAGAGTCTACAAACTATGGTATAGATACTGCAATTTACACCAAAATATAATTTTTTTTTTGGTTTTTTTTTGCTATACAGCGCTGCTCTAGTTTAACGGACAATTGCATGGTCATGCAATACGGTACATAAATAAAATTTATGTCCTTTTTTTCACACAAATAGAGCCTTTTTTGGTGGTATTTGATCACCTGTGCGCTTTTTATTTTTGGCGCTATAGACAAAGTTTTGAAGAAAAAAAAAAATTTGAAAAAAAAAAAAAAACTTATTTTGGTCATAAAAAATATCCAAAAAAATTTAAATTTTTTCAAATTTAGGCCAAAATGTATTCTGCTACATGGTTTTTGGTTAACAAAAATCCCAGTAAGTGTATATTTATTGCTTTGTGTGAAAGTTATAGTGTCTACAAACTATGGTATAGATAATGGAATTTACACAGCTTTTATTTTCTGACTGCTCATCACATTTCTTGAGGTGCTAAAATACAAGGATAGTACAAACACCCTCAAATGACCCCTTTTCGGAAGTAGACACCCTAAGCTATCTGCTGAAGCATATTGAGTCCATGAAAGATTTATTTTTTTCCACAAGTTTCTGGAAACTGACAAAAACATTTTTAATTTTGTTTACACAAAGTTGTCATTTAAATGATTTATTTCTCGCACAAGCCATGGGTATATGTGGAATTGCACCCCAAAACACATTGCTACTTCTACCAAGTATGGGGATACTACATGTGAGACTTTTTGGGAGCCTAGCCACATACAGGAGCCTGAAAACCAATGACCACTTTGAAAGCCTGAAGGTGCATAATTTCCTCATTACACTTTCTATCACAGTTTTGAAGGCCCTGACATGCCAGGATAGCACCAACCCCCCCCCCCCCCAATTACCCCTTTCTGGAAAGTAGACACCCCAAGGAATTTAAAAAGGCACGGTGAGTATTTTGCAGATCTCATTTTTTTTCTCACAAGGTTTTGAAATAAAGAAAAAAAAAAACAAAAAAAAAAAGTTTCCTATTTTTTTTATATCTTCCAAAAACTTGTGGCAACAAATGAGATCTGCAAAATACTTACCATGCTTCTTATCAAATTCCTTGGGGTGTCTACTTTCCAAAAAGGGGTCATTTGGGGGGGGGGGGGGGGGGGGGTTAGGTGCTATCCTGGCATTTCAGGGCCACTGAAACTGTGATAGGTAGTGTAGAAGTGTAATGAGGAAATAAAGCCCTTTAAAAGCCTGAAGGTGCTTATTGCATTTTGGGGTCCTGTACTGGGCTAGACTGCCAAAACGTCTGTCACATGTGGTACTTTTCTGACACTGGTACTTTTTTTGTTCACATGAAAAAAATCAGTATTTTTTGCTATGAAATGAATTTAAACCCCCAAAAATTATATATATATTTTTTTAAAGCAGACCCCCTAGTGAATAAAATGGTGGGTACTACAATTTTTTTTATGACCCATAGTACTCGCACAGCGGTTTTTTTTTTCTTTTTTTTTTCAAAAGCAAATTTTTTTAAAACAATACACTTTTTTTTTACTTTTAATGCACAAAAACAATATATTGGCCAATTATTTGGTAAAATATAAAAGATAATGGTAGGCCGAGTAAATAGATACCAAACATGACATGCTTTAAAACTGTGCATGCCCCGTGCAATGGTGACAAACTGCATACATTTTTAATATCTATAGGCAACGCTTTAAAAGCTACCATTTCAGATTTACAGAGGAGGTCTAGTGTTAGAATTGCTGCCCTTGATCTGACCTTCATGGCGATGACTCACATGCATGGTGCAACCGCTGTTTACATACCGGCACAGGGTCAAGGCTTGTGCACACAGGTGTGCGCGTGCATGGGAGGGGCAAGTTTTTTTTTTAAAGTTATTTTGATTTTTTAATTTTATTTTTACACTGTACCTTTTTTTTTTTTTCATTTTTTTTTTTATCACTTTTAATGCTATCACAGGGAATGCAAATATCCCCTATAACTTCAATGGGCATTGTCATATATTCTTTTTTGAGAATTCTGGGGTCTATCAGACTCTGGATATCTGCTCTGCCCTTACATTATCTCATCAAACCAAAATCTGTGTGATCAGATACTTTTCTAATTTACAAATGGCGCTGTTTATATCCTGCGAATTCTTAGACTATAGAGATGATTGGCACCACTCTGGTCTCCAATTAGCTCTATGGTCAGCTGGCAGAAACACCGGCTGCATTCTCAGGTTCCCCCGATGGCATGGGACTGCCCGAGAAGGCCGTGGAAGGCAGCGGGGAAGGGGTCATCATCTCCCGCTGCTTGTAAAAGCAATTCTGCAGCCAATTAGCCACTAAGAGTGCTGTTACCTGAAAGCCGATTGCCGGCTGAAAAAAAATGATACCAGAATGATGCCTGCAGCTGTAGGCATCATCCTGGTATAACCATTCAAGGTCCAGTGATGTACCAGTACATCGCTGATCCTTGTTGGTTATATATGCTATGTTTTTTTTTTTTTTCTTTTCTTTGTATGCAGCCTGGGGACTGAATGAAAAAAAGAGAAGAAATCTCTGCCAAAAAAAGTGTGTGATATGTCCACCATTAGAATATACCGGATAGCGTATGTACTCTCCAGCGCCTCAGGATATGCACAGCCAAAAGGGAAGCCAAGGGTACCAGGACAGCGACAACCAAAAGGAAATGTTCCAGGGGTGCAGCCCTCCTCAGACGGGGAAATCAGCCACTGGATAGAGAGAAAACAGGTGGCGCACACACCTAGTGCATTATCCAAGGTTTATTGTAGGAATTAAATCATAAAAACATACAGACGAAGCATGTATCTAAAAAGCATAGAAAAATGACAATGGCCACAACGGCGGGCAAGGTGTTCTCACTGTCAGTGCGGTCAAATGGCAGACGCGTTTCGGGGACGAATCCCTTTCCTCAGAGCTGATGACCAACCTGTATGGAGGTCAAGTAGTAAAAAATAACCAGGGCTAGATGCCTTGGGAGCAAAGCTCCACCTCCTCTACTTGTTATAAGATGAGGAGTTGGAGGTGGTTATTTAAAGTGCAATCTTTTGTAGTTTTTATAAACGCATATACATACATATATACACATATACAAAGAGATATGCATGCACTAAGAAACAAAGCAAATAAAAAATTATTAAAAATACATGAATATAACACCTGCAAATGTAAATAAATAGAAAACATTTTTTTTAAATAAAATATATAAAAAAAATAATGTATATGAAAATAATCATAGTAGTAACACTGGCAATGATGATAAAAATAATAATATTAGTAAACATCATAAAAATAAAAGTAATAAGACTAGTGGATAATGGATGATTATCAGTTCAAAGTAATGAGTGTGGCTGTAGACCATATATATCTCTTCAAACGTGAAGTGGTGAGCAAAGTGTCAGCACTGTGTGAGTGCTGTGTAGTGATATTGGACTGTTGTTGGGGGGGAAAAAAAAAAAAAAATTGGGAACATTAGAAAACATAAAATAAAGAGTGTGTGTGGGTAAATGAATGACCTTTAGGAGGCAATGGTTAAGTGAATGGATGAGACATATGAATATGGTGTAGATACCTCTGATGCTGATGCACGATGAATGGAAAGTAAAGTAAGAGCCCTGCTGTTTATGCCTGAGTGAGATGGTGTGGGAGTGTGCTTTTATACCTGTGGGGAAATGGCTGCTGGAATGCAAACCACAAGACAGGAAGTAAACTCCGGATGACTCATGCCTGGTATCCCTGGAACAAAACATGAACAGGTGCAGTGATTGCAAGGCTCCTCCCAGGGGGGAGGAAGAAGGGAACTGAGTCAGCATAGCCATGTGGAGGATGGCTGGAGGGGGTGAATGTGGTGTTGTGGTGATATGGTCTATAATGGAAATTAACCTATGAAAGTGGCAGACTTCGGGGGCAAGGAAAAAAAGGGGGGGGGGAAGGGAACCAAGAGGGCAAATATGTTTGTAATGAATTTGAATTACATTTTCAATATCCGGAGTTTACTTCCTGTCTTGTGGTTTGCATTCCAGCAGCCATTTCCCCACAGGTATAAAAGCACACTCCCACACCATCTCACTCAGGCATCAACAGCAGGGCTCTTACTTTACTTTCCATTCATCGTGCATCAGCATCAGAGGTATCTACACCATATTCATATGTCTCATCCATTCACTTAACCATTGCCTCCTAAAGGTCATTCATTTACCCACACACACACACTCTTTATTTTATGTTTTCTAATGTTCCCAATTTCCCCCCCCCCCCCCCAACAACAGTCCAATATCACTACACAGCACTCACACAGTGCTGACACTTTGCTCACCACTTCACGTTTGAAGAGATATATATGGTCTACAGCCACACTCATTACTTTGAACTGATAATCATCCATTATCCACTAGTCTTATTACTTTTATTTTTATGATGTTTACTAATATTATTATTTTTATCATCATTGCTAGTGTTACTACTATGATTATTTTCATATACATTATTTTTTTTATATATTTTATTTTAAAAAAATGTTTTCTATTTATTTACATTTGCAGGTGCTATATTCATGTATTTTTAATCATTTTTTATTTGCTTTGTTTCTTAGTGCATGCTTATCTCTTTGTATATGTGTATATATGTATGTATATGCGTTTATAAAAACTACAAAAGATTGCACTTTAAATAACCCCCTCCAACTCCTCATCTTATAACAAGTAGAGGAGGTGGAGCTTTGCTCCCAAGGCATCTAGCCCTAGTTATTTTTTACTACTTGACCTCCATACAGGTTGGTCATCAGCTCTGAGGAAAGGGATTCGTCCCCGAAACGCGTCAGCCATTTGACCGCACTGACAGTGAGAACACCTTGCCCGCCGTTGTGGCCATTGTCATTTTTCTATGCTTTTTAGATACATGCTTCGTCTGTGAGTATGTTTTTATGATTTAATTCCTACAATAAACCTTGGATAATGCACTAGGTGTGTGCGCCACTTGTTTTCTCTCTATTAGAATATACCGCCCTGCATCCACCCACTTCTAATGGTGGGCACACATTAGGTCACACTTTGCCACAAATGCCAGTTCCACGACTGAACAAATGTTTAAATAGTGGCACGCTTGAATAAAAATTGTCCACGTATAATTGGTACCCCATATGGAAAAAGGATGACACCAAGTCCCGAACTATCTTGCCACTACTCATGTAGTCTGGGCATCCGGGGGGCTCCATGTGACTATCTTTTCCATCGTAAATCCGTAACTTATAAGTATAGCCTGTTGTCCTCTCACAGGTCTTCTACATCTTGACTGCATATGTGGCACGCTTGTAGGGGAGAAATTGTTTGAATGGAAGGCGGCCAGAAAAATGAATGAGGGACTCATCAACGCAGATGTTTTGCTGGGGAGTATAGACATCTGCAAATTTTTGGTTAAGGTGATTTGCGATTGGCTGAATTTTGTGGAGCCGGTCAAATTCAGGGTTTCCCAGAGGATGACAGAGTGTGTTGTCATTGAAATGCATAAAACACATTATACTCTCATATCTATGCCTGGCCATGGCAACAGAGAACAGGGCATATAATGAATCGGGTCTGTGGACCAATACAACCGCAATTTAGTTTTTTTTCAGTAATGCCCATGTTGAGGGTTAGGCCCCAAAAAAATGTAAATTCGAAAACTTTAATGAGTTTCCATGCGACTGGTCTGGCAAGGTTTGAATTTGGGTTGGCGACGATAAATTGTTGTGCATATAAATTGCTTTGATCCACAATCAACGCATACAGATATTCCGTGAAAAACAGCTACAAAAAATCAAGGGGAGTAGTTAAATTTGCTGTTTCCTCCTGAATTCCGGGTTGGGCAGTGAAAGGGGGAAGTACGGGTGCTGCAGAATTTGTGGGCTGTCAATCGGGATTTGCAAGCAGATCTGGAAGGATACTAGGAGCTCTACGGGCCTGTGTGCAAATTCTTTGTGGTTGCGGGAGAATACTTGTGCTCGCCACCGCACCTGCTTGTACTGCACTTATGGGACTCACCACGTCGCTAAGTCATACTCGAGTGCTGGTATTATTATTATACAGGATTTATGGCGCCAACAGTTTGCTCAGCGCTACAATATAACGGGAGACAATACAGAACAATACAGTTCAATACAAGAGGGTTAGGAGGGCCTGATCCTGGGAGCTTACAATCTAAGAGATATGTGAAAGACCAGGATGTACTAGGCCCTCCTACTCACCAGGTGACCAAAAGGTAGCGCGGCACTAGTACCGGCACTCTGCTGCATATGAGAGTCATCAAAATTTACTGACAAGTGCTAACAGAGATCAGGCCTGATTCTGCGAACACTGCGGTGTAATGTATCAAGTAACAGTGACCTACTGACACTGCATTTGCTGGGGGAGAAAGAGGGGGGGTAAGCGTAGGGGCTAAACGCAGGTGCCGGGGCTGATCCCGCCAACGCTGTGTTTTTGGGGACACTATACTAATGTGAACGCTGGTATAGTGCTGATCTGATCAACGATCCGTTTAGATACTATACTAGCAATGGAGCGTGTTCCTGGCAATCAAGGGGTTAAATGTGATGACTGGTGTACTGACGGACAATCTGACGCTATCTGGGAGGGGTGTGAACACCGCGGGAGTGCAAATCACGTGTATATATATATGTGATTTTGTGCACCCATGCCTCCCTGTAGCAGTATTTCTGCTGTAGGGTGGTCAGGAAGCGGTTACAGAAGCGGTTTGTGTTAGGTCACTGCGTTACTTTAACTGACAATTGCGCTCTCATGCAACACTGCACCCAAATTAAATTTACGTCCTTTTTTTCCCACAAATTGAGCTCTTTTGGTGGTATTTGATCGCCTGTGTGTTTTTTATTTTTTGTGCTATAAAAAAAAAAGGCTGACAATTTTGAGAAAAAAAACAATATTTTGGACTTTTTGCTATAAACATGTCCAGTAAAAAAATGTAAAAATCAAATTTCGTCATAAGTTTTGTCCAAAATGTATTCTGCGACGTCTTTGCTAAAAAAATCCGAATACGTGTAAATTAATTGGTTTACGTGAAAGTTATGGCGTTTACAAATGGCGGTATAGATAGTGGATTTAATTTTTTTTTTTATACTAATAGCGGCGATCAGCGACTTATGGCGGGACTCTGGCGGACATTCTGACACTGGGGGGGGGAACTGACTTGGGGTCACTGACATCCCCAGTGACACCAATACAGTGATCAGTGCAAAAAAAAAAAACACTGACACTGTACTAATGGCACTGGGGAGGAAGGGGTTAACTTTTTTTAGGCAATGAAAGGGTTAACTGTGTGGGGGGAGTGTGCTTCATAGGAACACACTGATCCCGAGAGAGAAAAACTCTCAGGATCAGTGTGCTCGGAACCAACAGAGCAGAGCTGCAGTGTAAACACTGCAGCCATGCTCCCTGTCAGTGATTGCCGGGACCCGGCGATTGACACCCGCGGCCGCGATTGGCGGCGCGGGTAGGGCGGTCGCGCGCCTCGTGCACGCCCCCTACCTATTTTGCAGAATGACGTTTAAAAACGTGATTCTGCGCAGCGGTGCTGCCCTGCTGCAGTATAAACACTATGGCTGGATGGCAACCAGTTATGTGGGCTACGCGAGGGCACAGGGATATGCAATGGGGAATGTAGGGGCAGTGTAGTATTGTAATCTTTTAGATTGTAAACTGCATGAGCGGGGCCCTCCTATTCCTTCTGTACTGAATTGTATTGTAAAGCGCTGCGCAAGTTGTTGGTCATATTTAAATCCTGTATAATAATTGTAATGATGGAGGTGTGGTCCAGTGTGGTAAACACACCCTCTGCTGTGATGCAACATGAAAGTGAAGGGTTCTGGGAGAAGGCCTAGAAGTAATGGAATCGGAAAATGATTTAAAAAAATCAAACCAAGATGTTAAACCGCTTGTGAATAAGGTGAGAGAAAAGCACATTGGAATGGTTGGGCCAGAAACTGCATTGAAAAACACATCTTTCCTGACAGACTCCATGGCAGCATACGTATGGGCTAGTCCCGCCCTCTCCTTTAGGACTCCACTCCCATAAATCTTTGCTCTTGCCAGAGGCCGTGTTCCTCTTTTGTCCTCCTATGGACCTAGTGCAAGTCTTACCTTGTTCACACATACAGGATGGTCTGCATCCGATCTCCGGGAGATGCAAGGTGACGTACCACTTGTCAGTTCCACAGGTCCCCAGCTAAAGGCAGGGTGTTTGGGTGTGGTGGATGGATGCGGTGGTGGAGCAGGCGTCCCGTCATCAATTCCAGCGTTTCCCATCTAATAACGCAGTGGAAATGGGTGAGCAGGAGTCGGTGCCTGGAAGAGCTCGGATCTGCCAAGGGCGGGCAAGCAGTAACTTGGACCGGATAGCCTGCTAACAGCGGGAGGCCATGTAGCCCTCCCAATGGACGAGGCGGTCGTGGCTGTGCGGGGTTTTTAAGCAGTGCCCTCTGTTCAGGTCTCTTTATTTCTTCCTTTGTCTTTCTCTGGTGCTAGTGGGTGTCTGGAGCGCAATGCTGTGCTCCAGGCTGCCGCTTCCTGGTCTGAGTGGCCTCCTGCGCACCATGCATGCGCGAGCCGGCCTCAGAACAAGGCATGGCTTTGCACAGTGTGACAAGATGGCGGAGGGTGGGCGTTGCGGGGTTCGGCGCTGTGACGGACGCGGCGTCAGACCCCAGCCCTTCTCACCAAGCTCATGACCGAAGGACTAGCCAATCTAAAACCACGCTGTCACGTGCGTAACAATGCCACACCCAGCTGCACACCGATGTTCCAGTTAATTGGGCAACGATCGATGTACCGGCAGCCTGAATGCGATTGTTACTGGTTCAGGTTAATTACACAATTAACCCTTCACACTGCCACCACCTCCTTTTTATACAGAGAAAGAGGAAACTCAGCAATACACTAGGACAGAGGTAGGCAACCTGCGGCTCTCCAGCTGTTGCAGGACTACAAGTTCCATCATGCCTCTGCAAGTCATAGCTGTAACTGTCAATTTTGCAATGTCTCATGGGAAATGTAGTTCCACAACAGCTAGAGAGCCGCAGGTTGCCTACCCCTGCACTAGGATGATTGGTTAACCATCAGTATCCCACTATCTCTACAGACTGGTTATACAGAGGGTTAAATACTTATAGTAGCGTTTTTCAGCGGCAGGGACTCGTAAGGTACATTCAGGAGCTATAGAAACAGTTCAACACTTTTAGAAAGTAAGATTTATTACCAAAAGGTCGAAAGGGTGCAGTAAAAATATTTTCAGAAAGAAGATGTAACCAATATATACAGTCATGGCCGAAATTGTTGGCACCCTTGATATTTCTCCAGGAAATCATGTATTTCTCACGAAACGTATTGCATTAACACATGTTTTGCTATACACATGTTTATTCCCTTTGTGTGTATTGGGACAAAACAAAAAAAGGGAGGAAAGAAAGCAAATTCGACATAATGTCACACAAACCTCCAAAAATGGGCTGGACAAAAGTATTGGCACCCTTTCACAACTGCGGATAAATAAGAATGTTACAAGCATGTGATGCTCCTGTAAACTCACCTGGGGCAAGTAACAGGTGTGGGCAATATAGAAATCACACCTGAAAGCAGATAAAAAGGAGAGACGTTCACTTAACCTTTGCATTGTGTGTCTGTCTGTGCCACACTAAGCATGGACAACAGAAAGAGGAGACGAGAACTGTCTGAGGACCTGAGAACCAAAATTGTGGCAAAATATCAACAATCTCAAGGTTACAAGTCCATCTCCAGAGAACTAGATTTGCCTTTGTCCACAGTGCGCAACATTATCAAGAAGTTTGCAACCCATGGCACTGTAGCTAATCTCCCTGGTCGTGGACGGATGAGGAAAATTGATGAAAGATTGCAACGCAGAATAGTCCGGATGGTGGATAAGCAGCCCCAAACATGTTCCAAAGACATTCAAGCTGTCCTGCAGGCTCAGGGAGCATCAGTGTCAGCGCGAACTATCCGTCGACATTTAAATGAAATGAAACGCTATGGCAGGAGACCCAGGAGGACCCCACTGCTGACACAGAGACATAAAAAAGCAAGACTACAGTTTGCCAAAATGTACTTGAGTAAGCCAAAAGCCTTCTGGGAAAACGTCTTGTGGACAGATGAGACCAAGATAGAGCTTTTCGGTAAAGCACATCATTCTACTGTTTACCGAAAACGGAATGAGGCCTACAAAGAACAAAACACAGTACCTACGGTAAAATATGGTGGAGGTTCAATGATGTTTTGGGGTTGTTTTGCTGCCTCTGGCACTGGGTGCCTTGACTGTGTGCAAGGCATCATGAAATCTGAGGATTACCAAAGGATTTTGGGTCGCACTGTAGGGCCCAGTGTCAGAAAGCTGGGTTTGCGTCCAAGATCCTGGGTCTTCCAGCAGGACAATGACCCCAAACATACGTCAAAAAGCACTCAGAAATGGATGGCAAAGAAGCGCTGGAGAGTTCTGAAGTGGCCAGCAATGAGCCCAGATCTAAATCCCATTGAACACCTGTGGAGAGATCTTAAAATTGCTGTTGGGAAAAGGTGTCCTTCCAATAAGAGAGACCTGGAGCTGTTTGCAAAGGAAGAGTGGTCCAAAATTCCGGGTGAGAGGTGTCAGAAGCTTATTGATGGTTATAGGAAGCGACTGATTTCAGTTATGTTTTCCAAAGGGTGTGCAACCAAATATTAAGTTAAGGGTGCCAATACTTTTGTCCAGCCCATTTTTGGGGTTTTGTGTGACATTATGTCATATTTGCTTTTCTGCCTCTGTTTTATATTTGTTCCAATACATACAAAGGGAATAAACATGTGTATAGCAAAACATGTGTTAATGCAATACCTTTTTTGTGTGAAATACTTGATTTTCAGGAAAAATATCAAGGGTGCCAACAATTTCGGCCATGACTGTATATATATATAAATATACAGAGCACAACAGCACAGCAAACAGATAACAGAAAGAAGTTTAGGTAAATAAGTACTTGCCAAATAAATGCCTGGAGTTAAGCAGTTTCAAGTCTGATGAGCTAAAAAAGGAATTTCTGGTCTCGCACTGGGTTTCATTGTTGCGAGATTCTCCTTTGCTTTCTGTCTGATAGATGTTATATCGAAGACGGTCCTCACTTTTCTGACTGAACACAAAACATAACACTTCTTTTTTCTACTCAAAATCTCTTCCCACAATGGACAAGCCAAGCCTTATTTGGCAAAGAATTGTTAGGCCGGGACTCCGCATCATACGCTGGTTGCATTCCTGAGGGAGGGGGAATGAGGAGATACCTGAAGCCTTCTAACTACAGGGAGAGCCTGTGCCTGGCTCTTATATGCACGATACTACACCTCCCACTCTCAGGTGACTGCATATTAGTTTAAGAGAAATACCACAATGTAGAAATTTGGAGAAAAATGGAGAACTGTGGGCATGATTGTGACAGGTGCATGCACAGTACGGTGGTGGTGATGTCCTAGCTTTGGTGGCAAATTTAAACAGGTGTCAGAGCTGTTTTGTTTGGGAAATCCTGCGGGCTGAATGCGGCAGCTTCCCCAAGCGCTGTGGTCCACTGTGAAGGTCAGTATCTGCCCCCTCTGCATGTCGTTTTTTTTTTTTTTACAGCTCGGGTGCCTTCGCAGTTGACCTGACATGGATGTGTCACTGCCTCCTTGTGGCCAGCCCCTGCACAGTAGGTACAGACGATCAGCTTTATCTCCTTGATCCCCCACTGGCGCTTTTCCGTGGCTTTTAACTATCCTCTGTCCTGTGTCTTTTTTGTCTCCTCAACCCTTCTAGGTCTGATCGCCACTATACAGCACACGATGACGGAGGCGCTTTGCTGATGACACACAAATCTATCTCTCTACCCCTCGCCTCACCCCCTCTGCCCAAATCACTAGCCTACTGAACGACATATCGGATTGGATGTCACTCCACTTCCTCAAATTAAACCTTTCCAAAACCAAGCTCCTAGTTTTCCCCCCAGCCCGTGCCCCCCCCCCGACTTCTCCATCACGTCCAACAATGCCACCATCAGTCCCACCCCGCAAGCCAGAGTACTAGGTGTCATCCTAGACTCCGACCTGTCTTTCCAACCCCAGGTCCAATCACTAACAAACTCATGTAGACTCCACCTCCGCAACATCTCCAAAATACGTCCTTTCCTAGCCCCGGAAACTACTAAGCAACTCATTCACTCCCTTATCATATCACGACTCGACTACTGTAACTCCCTCCTCACCGACTTACCTCACCACAGGCTATCCCCGCTTCAGTCTATCCTGAATACTGCAGTCAGACTCATCCACCTTACTAACCGATCCGTATCCGCCCCCCCCCCCCTGCCAATCCCTCCACTGGCTTCCGATTGCCCAATGGATAAAATTCAAAATGCTAACACTGACATACAAAGCTGTTCATAACACTGCCCCAAACTACATCACCGACCTGATATCCAAATACCACCCTAAACGTACTCTCCGCTCCTCACAAGACCTCCTACTCTCTAGTTCCCTGGTCTCCTCCTCCCATGCCTGTCTCCAGGACTTCTCCAGGGCTTCCCCATCTTCTGGAACTCCCTACCCCAATCCATCAGACTATCACCTGCCCTCCTCTCCTTTAGACGCACCCTGAAGACCCATCTCTTCAGGGAAGCCTACCCCGCCCTTAGCTAATTGCCGATCGCCTCCACTCTTCCTACCACTCCATCCCCCACAGCTATTTCCTCCTGTACCACTATCCCCTCCCTCCTAGATTGGAAGCTTCAAGGAGCAGGGCCCTCGAACCCCTCGTGTATCGAATTGTACTGTTACTGTACTGTCTCGTGTACTGTCTCCCATTGTAATGTACAGCGCTGAGCAAACCGTTGGCGCTATATAAATACTGTATAATAATAATAATAATAGTCATTGGTTGGGGTGTGCTCCCCTCCAAGAGATCCCTAAGAGGGATTGGAGCGTTCACAACCTAGCCACCTGTTAGCTGGAGCCTCAGACAGTGAGGCGGAGAGTGAGGATCTGTGTGTGGGCTTTGACTTTGGTCTCGGCCTTAGTCAAAGCAGTCAAAGAGGCACTGAAGTGGGAAGAGGCCATGGAGTCTCCCCCTAAACACAGGAAATTCTTCAAACATTTAATGAAGGATCATCCAAACTTTCCATTCCTGGAGGAGCTGAGGGAAATTTTCACCGAGGAGTGGAGCAATGTCGATAAGAGGGCCTCCTTGCTGAAGAAAGTAACCAAGCTGTATCCGTTCAAATCAGAGGACGTTAAACATTTAGAATCGGCCATTTCGGTGGATGCGGCCTTGATGAGGCTAGCCAAGCATGTTACCCTCCCTCTCAAGGATTTGGTGTCCTTCAAGGACAACCTGGAGAGGAGAATCGATTCCGATCTCAAGCTTGCAAGCCGGCGCTTGCCTTAGCAGCCTTATCTAAAGTTACGGCAGTGTGGTCAGATAATGTGGATGCAGCCCTCAGAGGAGTTCCGGAAGAGGTGGCCAGGAATTCAGTTATCCGGGAGCTGAGGTTGGCATCTGCCTTTCTGGGGCAGGCCTTGATCGACCTTACCCATCTGCTTGCTCAGGTTATGCTGTCGGTGACAGCCAAGCGTGCATTGTGGCTTCGGCCCTGGTTTGCCGATCCAGCCTCTAAGCAGGCATGATGCAATATCCCTTTTGAGGATTCCTTCCTGTTTGGGAACAAACTGGACAGTACTGTAGCACAGGAGGTCTGGTTACCTGCCCCAAGATCGGTGTCTGCTAGGCCAGAAGAGGGCTTGGCCCAGAAGTCAAGGCTCGGAACGAGCTAGGGATGCGTGCCTTTACAAGCCAGGCCGCGAATGCTGGAGAAGCCGGTCATCTTTTCAAAAGACCTCCAAGGGCTTGACCTCTGGAAGTTGTGAGGCCACAAAGTCCTTTTGAGATTGGGCCCACTCAGGCAGGCCAGGTAGGGGCACGCCTTCGCCATTTTTGGCATGTCAGGACAGTTTCATTTCGGGACGCCTGGGCTATCCGCACGGTATCTTTAGGGCATGCTTGGCGTTTGAGAGCCCCCCTCATCTCAAGTTCACCCCTACGGCCCTTACACATTCAGGAGAAAGGAAAGCAATCATGCTGTCCTACGTGGATGCTCTGTTGGCGCAGGGTGCTGTTGTGCCAGTTCTGGAGGGCGAAGAATTTCAAGGCATGTACTTGCCCCTCTTTTTGGTCCAGAAAAGAAACGTGGCCTGGAGGCGGTCATAGTTTCACCCATCTAAACTCCTTTATCAGGAAGTCAAAATTCAAGATGAAGATGCGGTTCACAATTTAACAAGCAATTCAACCAGACGACTGGCTCCTGTCTATAGATCTGAAGGACGCCTACATGTGCCTGTAGCAAACTTGCTCATCAGAGATGGTCGCAGAGTCCCCCTTTTTATTAAAAGTAATCCTTTATCCTCCTTCCCCCTCCCTTGGTGAGAGGCACAGTGACAGATGTGTATGTGTTAAAAGTCACTGGCAGGTAGAGCAGCAGGGGGCCCAGAGCTACAAAGCCCCCCCACAGAGACAGAGCCTCTCAGAGACTCTCTGTCCAAAGAACCTGTGTAACTTCACACCTCGGGGAAAGATAACAGAGCCTTCTCAAGAGTTCAAGGCATTCCCCAGAAGCACAAACCAGATAACATTTTTAAAAGATCCAGTTTTCCCCTATGTTTCATATCTTGGAATATGAGAGACATGCATAAAAACCAGACTTATCATCAGATGGGCGGTGAGCTGGCGAATCGTTTAGTAGGTCACTTCACTAGTTTTGCACGCTCAGGGAAGCCAAAACTTAGAACTCGTATACCGTGTAACGTAAAATTTCATAATTGATCTCTAAATGATCCTTAGACTTATGTGCCGAATAAAATACCCGCGGAAAGTTTGTCGCTTTTGCAGCAGGAAAGTTATAGGGCAGAATATGAATTATGAAAGATGCTGGTTCTGATTTTGGGTTCTGCCTGCCAATTCCTCCCTAAACAGAGATTGGCCAGTTACTCAGAGCCACCCCCCTGCTGGGGGACTTTAAAACACAGGCTAGCAGGCCTAGAAGGGTAAGTTGAAGACATCTCCTATCTTTCCATCTTAACATAGGGAGATCCAAGACCCTTTCGCTCTGCAACTTGGATCTGCTTACATCAAAGGCTTAAATGGCAAGTAACTTAACCCTTTAACTTCTGCCTGTTATTTCTTTGCTGTGCTGTTTTCTATGCATATATATATATATATTTATCTTAGTTACATCTTTTTCTGTAAATATTTTATTGCACCTGTTTGACTCTTTTAGTAATAAATCTTTCTTTTTGAAAGTGTTAAACTGTTTCTAAAGCGCTTAATTGCAATTTACGAATTCCTGCCTTTTGAAGAGACGCTACTGTGTTTGTTTAATCCTCTGCCCAATCGGCCTGCGGTGACCGTATTGGACAGGCGACTTTTCAACCACTACAGTGTATATTGGATAAAGAGAGTTTCCCCTTTCTCTGTACAAAAAGGGGTGGTGGCAGTGAAGGGTTAGTTGCGTAATTAACCCGACCCAGTAACAAGCGCATTCAGGCTGCCGGTGCGTCGATTGCGTTCCATTAGCTGGACAATCGTTGTGCAGGGCGCAGCTGAGTGTGGCATTGTTACGCACGTCACATCTCGGTCTGGATCGGCCAGTCCTTCGGTCACGAGTTTGGTGAGAAGGTCTGGGGTCTGACGCCGCGATCATGACGTATTGGTGGTCGCGGTCGTGAGATTGTCGCATGTTGGTGGCGGCGATCGTGACAGTGTCCATTGCAAGAGATTTTCAGGGACTCCTCCAGTTTGCTGTTGCTCTTGTTAATGTGGCTCCCCTTTGGGCTGTTAGCGTCATCTTGTGTGTTTTCAAAAGCCTTGTTGGTCGTGGCCCTGATCAGAACCAGAGGCATTTGCCTGCATCACTACCTTTACCTAGATGACCTGCTTCTACTATCCCAGGACAGAGAACAGCTACTACAGCACAGGGCCCATGTCATCTCGACCCTTATTGAGTTTGGGTGGTTGAATATGGAGAAGAGCCAGTTGGAGCCCGTGGGGCTCATTTTGACACGATTGGCGCCACCATCTCCCTGCCTGTGGAGAAGATTCCGGTGATCTGGAGCCAAATACTACCTGCCCTGTCTTCCTCACACTTCGGGCCCTCCAATACCTGAAAATCATTGACATCATGGTGTCCACAGTGGCAATGGTGAAGTGGGCACAGTGGAGAATACGACCCTTCTAGAAGGACTTTCTTCAACAGTGAAATCTAGATAGCATGAGCCTGGTCATTTACATATTTCTGTCCATGAAGGAGAGCCTTCCTTAGTGGCTGCAGTGGAACAATCTGCTCAACTGCCACTCGATTTCCCCCATCTCCTGGGTCACAATCACTACGGATGGCAGCAACTCTGGATGGGATGCTCTCTTCCAGTCAGAGATAGCTCTGGGCAGATGGAGCTTTCCCTTCCATAGGATGGGGTCCAACGTTCTGGAATTATGAGCGGCGCTCTGTGCCCTACAAGCCTTCTAGCACCTAACACGGGAAATTAGTCCTCCTGAGATCCAACAATATGACGGCAGTGTCCTACATAAGGAGACAAGGCAGGACCCAAAGATTATCTCTCTTGTGAGAGGTAGAGCCAATCATGGCTTGGGCTCAGAGAAACCTGTCCAACATATCTGCAGTATACGTCCCCGGAGTCCAGAACTCGCAAGCAGACTTCCTATCCAGGGTTCAATTGGACAACAACAAGTGGTCTCTTCCACACAGAGGTTTTCAAGTGAATACTGACCTTCAGGATCAGTCCAGAAGTAGACCTGTTTGCCTCCCTGTGCAACAACAAACTGGAGAGGAAATTGCTGTCCCTAGGCCTTCGGGGTGGATGCTCTGATGGATCAGTGGAGGTTTCACACAGCTTAAGCAATTCTCCTGGTGCCTATCATCTGCAGGTTTCTTCGGAGGCTCAGAGCAGAAGTGGTGGAGGCAGTGGCTGTAATTCAATACTGGCCAAACAGACCATGGTTTTCCTTAATGGCTCAGCTTTTGGGATCCAGTTCCTCTTCCTCTCAAGTCAGACCTGCTGTCGCAGGGGGCCATTCTTCACCCTTGCCCAGCTTGGCTTCATCTAATAGTCTGGTTCTTGAAAGCGGGAGGTAGGAGGCCTAAGGCTGTCCTGCTGAAGTCATCCCTACCCTGATGAATGCCAGATGACCAAGTACCCATAGGGTCTATGGATGAGTCCATGAACTATATCTCAACTGTGGGTGGATCCTTTAGTAAACCAAGGGTTCAGGATGTCCTGGGTTTCCTACAGTCAGGCCTGGACCTGCCCCTGTCGGACAGCACCTGCAGGGTTCAAGTGTCAGCCATTTCGGCCTTATTTATTTATTTCAGGTACTTATATAGCGCCGTCAATTTACGCAGCGCTTTACATATATATATTGTATATTCACATCAGTCCCTAACCCTCAAAGGGTGTACAATCTAAGGTCCCTAACTTACATTCATACATACATACACATACTAGGGACAAGTTAGACAGGATCCAATGAACCTACCAGCATAGCATGTCTTTGGAGTGTGGGAGGAAACCGGAGTACCGGGAGGAAACCCACGCAGGCACATGGAGAACATGCAAACTCTAGGTAGGTGGAGCCGTGGCTGGGATTCAAACCAGTGACCCTAGTACTGCCAGGCAGAAGTGCTAACCATTTAGCCACTGTGTCGCCTTCACTGGAGTATCATGGGCCAACCACTCTCTGGTTTGGCAGTTCTTCAAAGGGGCAGTAAGGTTGAGGCCCCAGAGGAAACCAAGGTTCCCAAAATGGGACCTTCCGCATGTCCTCGACTTCTTCTCTGGAGGTGTTCCAGAATCAGCTGGTCCACTCATAGTGGGAGAGCTCTCCATCAAGGCGGCCTTTCTGGTCGCGGTTACATTGGCAAAAAGGGTCTCCAAAATCAGGAAACTTGGCTGTAAAGAACTGCTTTTGACATTTTTCCCGGATTGAGTGGTCCTCATCCCTATGCTGGGTGCTAATCCTAAAGTGACCTCGGTCTTCCACGAGAACCAAGAGATTGTCCTACCAACATTTAGAGCCTCAGTAGCAGACGACGTTCAACCCCTGGACGTAGGTGAGACCTTAAAGCTATACTTGCAGATCACAGCATCCTTCTGTAGGTCGGACCGTCTATTTATCCTTTTCCATGGGAAGAGCACAGGAGACTGGGCGTCTCCCATGTCAATTGCCTGGATCGTCCAGGTCATCCAAATGGTCTACAAGGCTTCGTGCTCCGTATGCTTTGCAGCATGTCACCCCTGAGATGATCTGCAGAGCGGACTCTTGGTCCTCAATCAACAATTCTATGGCTCATTACTGTGTAGAGCCTGCTTCCTTATCCTCTGTTAATTTTGGTTTGAAAGTCCTGTCGGTTGATATGGCAAATTAAAGTCTTTGAGTAACAGCCCACCCGTGTGTGTATATGGCTAGTTATTTACCATACATATATACATAAAAACAAGTAGTGCAGCGCTATATGAAATTAAACCTTAATAACAGAAAAATGGAAATAAGTCCACTGTGATATCAGTATACGGATTCCTCAGTCCACAATGAAAACTTCTAACGTTGTAGATGCAATCCGGTCTCCCGTTGTGGTAATATGAATAGATTGCCTACTCACCAGAAACCCAGTACAGAAACGCATATCTGTATCACATGCATCCTCGGATCTCGGATAAAGGCAGCCCGGAGATGGAATCCTCTGGTGGTCCCTCAACGGTATAAGGATACCGATCTGGTCTCAAAGTGCCTACTTCTCCAAATCCGCAAAAGTGCCTAAAACACTGGGGCTGAGGTGTGAAGGCTCAGTGCCAGATACGGAGAACAAAGGTGCTCATAGTGTAGTATTTAAAACTGTAAATTTATTGCATTTAAAATCTGAGCAAAATTATACATACATAAATGACTGTATACAGTATGAGACTGCTGCAGGTAGTAGTAAAAGCACTGACCAGCGTAAATCTAATGTGTGCCGCCGGACCTCCTGATCCGGCGGCGTAGCGTCAAAGCGTGCAGGGGCTCCTCCTAGACTCGTTTCGTGTAAACACACATCAGCAGTAGGGGTGATGCCATGCACGCCGGACGCCATAATAGCCCTATATATAGGGTAATAGTGTGTGTATTCCCGCCGGCGCCATTTTGCCGTGGGCCGGCATACTGCGCATGCGCGGGCGCCATTTTGCCGGCGATTTCAGAATAGCAAAAAATGGCCACCTCACGTCCCACTGCGCATGCGCGGGACTCCCGGCCGCCATTTTTTTGGTTAGAAAATCCTGCACCTCCGCACTGGAATGCGCATGCGCGGCCACACGACCGCCATTTTACTGGAGGCAACACTTGAAAGTAAGGACACAACTATGTGTCCTAACAGGAAATGGCCAGGGGAATCAAAATACTGCAACACGGCCGTACGATCACCAATTAAACTGGGGGAAACAGCCAAAATATAAGGACTTATTACGGTGTCCTGACAAGAATTGTCCAATATATTAATAATGTATTAAATGACAAATGACCAATATAACAGAAACTCTTGTGCCCTGTATATCTCTTGTACAACAGATATAGTGTGGGGGCACCACCTGGTGTCCTATCTGGGAATAACCATAGCTCAAACATTAAATTAAAATCAGAACTAAACTAAATAAAAATTTAAAATGGTCCATCATACGAATATACCAATAATATCCATTATGGATTTAGCACCGTAGATATAAGATGCGTTCACCACTTACTGTTCCAAAAACCTAGCATCTTTAAGATATAATACATATCCCAAATGCCATGTTATAAATAGCGGTCATGAAGATAACATAATTATTAAAAAATATACTATACATCCTATCTCAACCAATATTAGGAATTAACACAAAATAAGATAAAATAAAATAGTGTACACATCAAATGGATAGTCAGGGGATTTCAAAATGTATGTGGTCAGCTATTGTCAATGAAGCAATTAAGGTCCACTTCTACATACAAACCTAGCGGGGTCAGGGACTTCATTTCAAAAATCCATTTTGTTTCCAGACGCGAAACTTGTCTGGTACTGTTAGAACCCCGCCAGTGCCGTTGTGCCACGTCAATTCCTGTGAACTTCAGGGAAGATGGGTCCCTATGGTGAAAATCCCTATAATGTTTTGATAGGGAATGTTCCCGGAAACCCCTTTTAATATTATAAACATGATCTCTAAGCCTGTCACGGAGTCTCCTCGTTGTTCGTCCTATATACTGTTTTTGGCACAGGCATTCTAGAAGATACACCACGTGTCGTGTATTACAGGAAATAAATGAAGTTATTTCATAATCTTTACCAGTTATAGTAGAGAAGAAGGATTCAATTTTATTTTTCGACATTTTGCTATGCTTGCATAATTGGCATTTCTTGCAGGGGAAAAAACCTTTAAGATTCCTAAAAAAGACTGGGCGTGCGGGGGGATCCATGATATTTGGGGCAATGGTGTTATGTAATGTTAAAGCTTTCTTGAAAACAACTTCTGGTTTTTGGGGTAGAACTTTTGAGAGGTTCGGATCCGCCCTAAGTATTTCCCAATGCTTTTTCACAATATGACGTATGGTTTTATGCTGTATTGAATAGGGGGTAATGAACGGACAAAACATTTCTTTTTTCCGTTTAGGTGGTCCAGAGAGCATATCCTGTCTATCCAAATTAGCTACTAAACTAATGTCTCGGTCTAAGGAGTCAGCCATATAACCTTTATCTAAGAATCTCTGTTTGAGAATTTGTGCCTTCTCATGGTAGGTCCCATTTTCAGTACAGTTACGTCTTAGCCTCATAAATTGGCTTTTGGGAATACCAGCTAGCCATTGTGGATGATGACAGCTGTCCATAGGGATGTATCCGTTCCTATCTGATGGTTTGAAAAATGCTTCAGTGATACATTTACCCCCTACGTTAATGATGGTAATATCCAAAAAATTCACATATTCGGTACTATATTCCTATGTGAGTTTGATATTCAGACTGTTATTATTAAGTGTGCCAAAAAAGTTAATTAAAGCTGTTTCTTCCCCCTGCCATACTAGGAGGACATCGTCTATGTACCTTTTGTAGAATACCAATTCTGGCCACTCCCTAGAATAGACGATATCCTCCTCCCACCTGGCCATAAACAAATTGGCCAGGCTGGGAGCGAATTTCGCTCCCATTGCAACACCTCTGGTTTGATAACAAGTTCTATCTACAAACCAGAAGTAGTTGTTACTCATGGTAAAATTCAGAAGGTTCAGAATAAATGTTTTATGCGTATTGGAAATCGCATTGGTAAGATTAAGGTAATACTCAGCTGCTGACATACCATCACTGTGATTGATGTTGCTATACAGTGATGCCACATCCGCTGTTACCAAAAATGTAGTGAGTGTAGGATCCCAACTAAGTGTACTGATATCATTCAATACCTGCTTAGTGTCTCTAATATAAGACGGAGTGTCCTGAACTAGCGGCTGCAGAAAATGATCTATGTATTCCCCAGCTCTAGAACACAGGGACCCAATTCCACTTATTATAGGTCTACTGGGGGGATGTACAGGATCCTTGTGAATATTGGGGAGATAATAGAATACCGGTAACCTGGGCGCCTTAGGGCATAAGTAGTCCTTCTCCCTAGTGTTTATTACATGTTGTTCATATGCGTTTTTAATGAGGTCCTTTAAAGTGCGTTTATATGTATTGAGAGGATCCCTGGGGAGTAAGGTATAGGTATCTCTGTCTCCCAGGATGTTTAATGCATAAGTCTGAAATTTGTTGAGTTTGGTTTTAGGTACGAATTTCAGACCCTTATCCAAGACAACAAGTTCCTCTCCTGACAATGAAGTCCCACTTAGATTATATATACCTTGCCCTATTATGTTCTCCTTTTCTTTGGGTCTGTTGACCCTTTTCCCTCCCCTCCGTCCTCTGCTCTTACGCTTCTCTTTCGCGTTTGTCCCCCTCCTAAAAAATGGAGGCGTGGCTGTAAATCTTGCTGATTGTGTACATATTGGTTCTGATTATTAGCGTTGTTCCACCGGTGATCATATCCATAATTCTGATTGTTAGGATTAGGGTTAGACAGCCTCTTTTGTGGCGGATAACGTGACTGCCCCTTATAATATGTGTTGGAATATCTGGGGGCCCCCTGTAAATTCCTGGGTCCACCCTGGTAATGGGCGTTAGTGGAATAGTAATGTTCCCTATGATTAGGTGATTGTGGATAATAGCCTCCATTAGAGGGATGGCTCCCTTGGGGACGGGCTGGGTGCCATCTCATATCTCTGGATCCAATGTTATTATCCTCCATACCATAAAGAGGTTCAAATCTATTCTGGATCGGTATGGAAGAAGGTTGCTTACTGTATTGTTTAACAGATGGTCTTGACTCATGATGGCTAGTTTTCCCTTTTCTAGGGGTCTTATGTTTTAAGTTAATATTAATAGGATGTGTCTCCTCTACAATATCTAATTTGGGAACCTGCCAATTGAATACCATATTATCTTGATAATCTTTGGTGTCCCTGGAGTAATTGGTGATCGTACGGCCGTGTTGCAGTATTTTGATTCCCCTGGCCATTTCCTGTTAGGACACATAGTTGTGTCCTTACTTTCAGGTGTTGCCTCCAGTAAAATGGCGGTCGTGTGGCCGCGCATGCGCATTCCAGTGCGGAGGTGCGGGAGTTTCTAACCGAAAAAATGGCGGCCGGGAGTCCCGGCGGGAATACACACACTATTACCCTATATATAGGGCTATTATGGAGTCCGGCGTGCATGGCATCACCCCTACTGCTGATGTGTATTTACACGAAACGCGTCTAATAGGAGCCCCTGCACTCTTTGACGCTACGCCGCCGGATCAGGAGGTCCGGCGGCCCACATTAGATGTACACTGGTCAGTGCTTTTACTACTACCTGCAGCAGTCTCATACTGTATACAGTCATTTATGTATGTGTAATTTTGCTCAGATTTTAAATGCAATAAATTTACAGTTTTAAATACTACACTATGAGCACCTTTGTTCTCCGTATCTGGCACTGAGCCTTCACACCTCAGCCCCAGTGTTTTAGGCACTATTGCAGATTTGGAGAAGTAGGCACTTTGAGACCAGATCGGTATCCTTCTCTTATACCGTTGAGGGACCACCAAAGGATTCCATCTCCGGGCTGTCTTTATCCGAGATCCGAGGATGCATGTGATCCAGATATACGTTTTTGTACTGGGTTTCTGGTGAGTAGGCAATCTATTCATATTACCACAACGGAAGACCGGATTGCATCTACAACGTTAGAAGTTTTCATTGTGGACTGAGGAATCCGTATACTGATATCACAGTGGACTTATTTCCATTTTTCTGTTATTAAGGTTTAATTTCATATAGCGCTGCACTACTTGTTTTTATGAATTTATTTGAAAGGGTCTTGTAGTTCCTTTTAGTGCATTGGTCGCTTTTCGGATTGCGCTCACTAACCTACATTTCCTGATTTACCATACATATGCTGCCATAGAGTCTGTCAGGAACATTTCCTATCAAATGCTTGCCATAATTTTCCTTTCCTGATGGACTCCATGGCAGCAGGAGTACCCTCCCAATGCAATGAGTAGGCTTGTTATGGAACACGGCCTCTGGTGAGGGAGTGGGGTCCTATAGGAGAGGGCGGGACTAACCCATACGTATGCTGCCATGGAGTCCATCAGTAAAGGAAAAATATGGTAAGTATTCAGGACTCTTCAGCATGAACTTGCTGGAACTCAGTTCCACCACCCCTGCTCCTTGCTCACCACTACCACTTGTAATCACAGAAATCCGGCTTCTGTGTTTACAAGTGACAGCTTGTCTCCCAACGACTCACACAGATCTGATCTACTGAGTGACTCCCATTGAGTACAGGATGAGGACAAGGGAGATGCAGGTACCCAGGGTGCAGTGAATGATGACACCCCCACTGGATTATCTCCCTGCAAGTGAGAGAGTCAGAGCCACCTACAGTGTGCGGAGAGTTACAAGAGTTGACCGGCTGCTTTAGCTTAATACAACAAAAGTAGGACGCACAGTAAATGGCGGGGGTTGTGGTTGAGTTCCTAACCCTATTTTCTGATAAAAAATCCCGCTTCTATTTATTATGAAAATTCTGCCCTAAAAGGGCAACTTATCCTTTAAGGGCCAGTTCATACCACAAAAAATGTTATCTGGATGCGTTCCAGATGTTTTTCCTTCCAGTTCACACCACGTTCTGTTCAGGTGCATTCTTTTATGCTTTTTTCTGTGTTCCAGTATGGTTCTCTGCAGAAAAAATGCAGCATACTTTTTTTTTCTGCACCAGAAACTGACTAAACTCACTGCAGTGGTGTGAACTAGGGCAATTGGAATACATGGAAAACACTGTGCATGCATTTTTGATGCAGAAAAAAACACACTGTACTGCATCTGGTGTGAACCAGCCCTATGAGCTAGTTCACACCAGGCACAGTCCAGTGTGTTCTTATGGCTCCATTTTTAAACTGACTTTGTTGAGACAGGTGTTGGGCCACCCATGGCTTAGAGTTTTGGCTTTAAAACTGCAAAAAAAAAAAAAAAAAGGGCCCCAGGGGCATTAGTGTGCTTATCTGCAGTGTGCACCAACATATTATGGAATGTCAGACTTGCCTTGCAAGTGTTCTCCAGCACTGTAATGTCCACAGTCTACGTATTGGGGTTTCGACTGTTTGGCACCTTGTCTTGGTTGGGCTGCGATTATGTCACATTGTTACAGCACAATGCATAAATGTACGCTCTGCATGCCTGGCTCACTGCACTCAAAGGCTGACAAGCAGGGAGAAGTGTTTATGAAGGAAGAGACCAATAAAGACTCTTGATAAAAATCCTGCCTGTTGAGCTTTTTTCTTTTTTTTCCTACTTGGCAATAATTGGATGCAATTCAAGCAGTATACAGCTAGCATTAGGGCTTGTATATATTTTAGTAAACTGTACATTATCAAATACATGTCCGTGGACATGCTGGTGAGCTTTCTAACTTTTATCTGAATTCGGGGGATGAGCTCTCCATCTAGAGGTGTTTCAAGTCCTTTGCCAAAGGTGGGGTATGCTGGATGTGGATCCACTGGCATCCAAATTCAACAACACACTGTACAAATTTGTCACCAAGTTCAGAGCCCATCAGGCCTTTATAGTGGATGCTCTGGTGATGCTGTGGGATTGGTTCAGCCTGATCTATGCCTTCCTGCTCATCCAGAGTTTCTCTTCAAAGTAAGATAGAGACATTCTGGTGAGTGCAAATTTGCCCAGGAGGGCTTGCTTTGTGCTAATCAATGAGATTGTATCCTAAAAAGTAGTCTGTGAGATGCATTCTGTCAAATTGCTGGACAAATTCAAGCCTTGGCCATTTTTATTTCAGCGACCATTGGACTCTCCTTGGTAAAGTGGAACTTTAGTCAGAAAAGTCCTGCTATATCACTTCAGGCTGGCTCCTTTTGCAAGTATACTGTATGGAAAATATAAAATATACTGTCTCACCCAATTTTGCACATGCACAGTTGCTACCTATTATTAAGCACTGTGCTGAAAATCAGCCACTAGAGGCCAATCTGCTGACAACCTAATGATTTACTGCTGCTCAGGAACTCTGGGTTTCAGCAAAATAGCAGCCTCTGACAAGAAACAGGAACAATGCTGGAGCCAATTTACAGCACATACTAATGTTGGTAGCATATTTACTAATGTGGAATGTTCTTTGCTAAACTATTCACCTCTTACATTTATTGACCATAGGGTTATAGCGCCACCTACAGGAGTAGGACATTAGGCAAAGGAACACGGTACCGCCTATGGGCAGTCTTAGCTGGTATAAACCCCTTCTTTGCTATAGGCAAATTAGTTATTTCTGCCTAGTGTTTCAGGAATAAGAACCTGGTTTCATAGCCTTTTTTCTGGAGATCTTTGATCAACAGCTGGGCGACTGGCTGAATAATCTAAATCCACTGTTCACCCCAGTCTGGCCAATGAGCATCCAGACGTTTAGCTCCGCGCTGGGTGACCGCGACAAATTCCCATCCTGGCTGGCAAGTTGAACAGCTCTTGGGCACATGTATGACCGGGCACTAAAAATCTGTGTCATAGTGTTACCTGGCTGAAAGCCCCCCACTTCCCTGGAGAAGAGGATCTGTCATGAGAGCCTTACCCACATGGTCTGCTGGATCAGTAAGTACACATACTCTCCTTCCATCCACAGATGCCGCGTGGGGAGAAGGTACTCCATGGGATGGTTGGCCCTGCAGGGTTCCCTCCTTCCTTCCAGACCATAGTGGTGGTCTGATTGCTGTCCCAACTTCCTTTGCCCCAGAATGGCTCGCTGACTGCGCTGGGGATTCACCTATCCTTCTTGGGTCCCTTGCTGTTTATGCACACCACTAGCTTTCTTGTGGAGGTCAGCTGGTGCTGGAGTGATGCTACTTACTGCATGTTCTTTCCCTAAATTTGTCCCTGGTAGGTAGATAGGTAGATGCTCAGCAGCAGTGTGAGGTGTGGGGCTTGATCCAGTTCCCCTGGTGTGTGGTCATCTCTCCCTGATTCTCTGATGCAGACTGGGGTTGCTGAACTGGCTTTTCTGAGCCCCCCGGGGGTGGCGCTTCACGTGGTTGGCCTGGCCAAAAATTTAGGCCGTGACTTGGCAGGCCTGCCATCTTCTTTTTTTTTTTTTTTTACCTTTCCATTATAAATACAACATATTTTCAAAACATTCCAAACATATTTTACATTTTACCTTCTCTCTCCTACCCCCCGCCTACCTCACCCATCACCTCCTCACATTTCTTTTGCTATATCTTTCATATCTGTTCCATTATTTACTCCTACTGATATACTTCTTCACTCCTTTCTCCTTCTCTACTTGCCGGCTACAATTGGGGAGCTTATTTATTTCCCTATCAGTCCCTTTTTTGCTCACTAATTAATTCCCAATATCTCTTAGAAGTTTTAAAGTCCTCCCATCTGCCCCAGGTTTTCTTAAATTTTTCAATTTTATATTCTCCAGTATGATTTAATTCCTCAATTCTATGTATACTGTATACTCCACTCTAATTATCCAGTCTTTTAATTTTGGGATTTCCTGTGTTTGCCAGAATCTAGGGATTAGTCCTTTAGCTGCATTTAATAAGTGAAATATCATCATGCTCCTTTATTATTTCACTATATACTCTGAATTGTGAAAAATAAACATACCCAAGGGTCCTTCAATAAACCAATACCCGTTATCGCCTGTATTTGTATTACTCCTCAACAAAATTCCTGTATTTTAGGACATTCCTACCAAATATGTGCCATTGTCCCCGTCATCCCACATCCCCTCCAACATAAAAGTGAACTCTCTGCTCGTACATTATGTGCCACATTAGGAGTGATGTACCACCGTGCTAAACATTTGTAGGTCATTTCTACTGTTTTCATATCTACCGCACCGTGTACAAATGTGAATATTTTCTTTTTATCTTGTTCATTTCATTTTGTTCCAAGCTCCTTTTCCCACTTTTCAATGAACGGTGGGGGAGTTGATCCAGATAAATCGGTAAGAATCTTATATATCTGAGAAGTAACATGTTTTCGTATTGTATCATTACTGAATAGTTTTTCAAATGGATACATATCCTCCCCCGTCCTCAGTGGTCTCAGAAGCGCTGTTAAAAATGTCTTAGTTGGTAGTAATGCCACTCATCTAACCTAAAAAATACTTCTGTCTTATCTTTTAAATCTACAAATGAACATAATTCCCCTTTATCCGTGATATCTTTCAAACGTGCATTTTTATCTTTTAATCATTTGCCTATTCTACCTTCCTTCCCTGGGGGGAAAAAAAATCTGTTCCCTTCAATGGTAATAACAATGAATTGTACTCCCGCCCCCATTGCTTATGAATTCTGTCCCATGTCTTAAGAACATTCCATGTTAAATTAATTGTGTTTTCAGAGAGCTTTCAATACTGTTGTGGAAGCCAAATTATCTTATCTAATTGTGTCTCACTCAGTGAACTTGCTATCTTTACCCAACTTTTCCTCGCTAAATTATTATATATCCAGTCCACTATACGGGAAATCAACACAGAGCAGTAATTTCTCCTAAAGTCCGGCACATTTAAACCCCTGTTACTTATGTCTTTACACAGTGTCTCCCGGCTAACTTTTGGTTTCTTAGTTGCCCAAATATATTTAAGAATCATCCTTTTTATAGTCTCAAAAAATTACCCCGATAAATATATTGGGAGCATATGGAGTTTATACAGAATCTTTTGGGCAATCACCATCTTTATCATATTTATACGACCTGTCCACGAGAGTAGTCCCATTGACAATCTCCTCAATTCATCCTTGAGGTCATTTATCAATGGGATATAATTTGCCTGGTATAAGTTCTTTTAAAGAAGTAGTTAACTTTATGCCTAAGTAGTTCTGCTCCTTTTCTCTCCATACGAAGGGAAAGGTTTTCTGCAGGATCTGTTTATCTATCTTCGGAATGTTAATATTCAATACCTCAGTTTTTAAAGGGCTAATTTTCAGATTTGTTAGCTCCCCATAATATTTTAAGATCTTCATTAGGTTGGGTAAAGTTACTCTAGGATTTACAATATAAAACAACATGTCATCAGCATAAGCCGTGACCTTATGTTCCACCTCTTCTACTATAATTCCCTTTACATCTATATTGCTCTGCACAGTCGATAATAGTGGCTCGAGGGATAGGGAAAATGTAGGGGGGAGAGTGGGCATCCCTGTCTCGTTCCATTATACATTTTAAAGACCTGAGACATTGAGCCATTAACCTTCACCGCTGCCGATGGAGAATTATATAACTTTTATCCATTTTGGACAACATTTTGGGTCCAATTCCTAATGTTTCCAATGTGTCAAACATGAATCTCCAATCTACCCTATCAAAGGCTTATTCAGTGTCGATCGAAAGAAGTAACTCCGATTTTCTTTCTTGCTCTTTTGCAACAAAAGCAGCGATCTTGGTCCATTATCCCTTCCCTCCTTCCCTTTGATAAACCCACCTGGTCTAGATGTATCCAACCTGACATTCGTTTTTTCAACTTATTTGCTACGACCTTTGCACATTATTATTATTATACAGTATTTATAAAGCGCCAATAGTTCACTCAGCGCTGTACATTACAAAGGGGGACAGAACAATACCAATACAATGCAAAACATGAGGGGATTGAGGGCCCTGCTCTTTCGAGCTTACAATCTAGGAGGGAGGGGATAGTGGTACAGGAGGAGATAGCTGTGGGGGATGGAGTGGTAGGAAGAGTGGAGGAGGTCGGCAAGTTAGCAGGGGGTGGGGTAGGCTTCCCTGAAGAGATGGGTTTTCAGGGTGCGCCTAAAGGAGAGGAGAGTAGGTGATAATCTGATGGGTTGGGGCAGGGAGTTCCAGAGGATGGGTGACACCCTGGAGAAGTCCTGGAGGCAGGCATGGAAGGAGGAGACCAGGGAACTAGAGAGAAGGAGGTCTTGTGATGAGCGGAGTGTGCGTGCTGGGCGGTACTTGGATATTAGGTCCGTGATGTAGTTCGGGGCAGTATGGTGGACAGCTTTGTACGTCAGTGTTAGGATTTTGAATTTGATCCGTTGCGCAATCGGAAGCCAGTGGAGGGATTGGCAGAGGGGGGTGGCGGAAACGGAGCCCAACCCATCTCAACCCCCCACCTCACCCCCTCAGTCTCTGCCCGAATCACACACCCACTGAGCATATACACTGGATATAAAAAGTCTACGCACCCCTGTTAAAAATGTCAGGTTTTCTCCCGGAGGGAGAGAGTGTTCGCCCGGCGGCCATCTGGCCATAGGCCAGGCAGCAACTGGTTAAGCTTATGATCTACCAGAACTCCCAGATTCTTCTCCACCATTGATTCCCCCAGTTGTACTCCCCCTAGTATGTATGATGCATGCATATTCTTAGCCCCCTTACATTTATCAACATTAAACCTCATTTGCCACATAGTTGCCCAATTAAACAGTGCATTGAGGTCAGCTTGTAAATTGAAGACATCCTGTAAGGACGTTATGCCACTGCACAGCTTGGTGTCATCTGCAAAGACTAAGGCTAGGTTCACATATGTGCGGGTGGTGCGGCTGCAGATCTGCACGAAAATCCATACAGCCGCACCACCCGCACAGAGGAATGCGGACCCACGGGCGGGTGCCATTAGTTCTAATGGCACGCCGCCCGCACTGGAAAATGCAACCGTAGAGGGAACTGAGGTTCCTGTGCATGCTGCATTTTCATCAGAAGTGCAGGGACTTCTTCCCTGCGTGTCACGGGGCATGGGAGTTCATTCAAATGAATGGGCCTCGTGCCCGTGCAAAACACGGCCCGCACACCCGCATATACAGTTGTGTTCAAAATAATAGCAGTCAGACATCACTAACCTGATCAATCACTCTTTTTGGTAGAAATGATATTTCTACATGGCAAATAATTTGCTAGCAGGTGTAGTAGAGTAATAGAAATCCAACAGGTCCAACAGTCATGACATGCATGCTGCTGATTCTGTGTAATTGAATCACTAATTGAAAGGGGCATGTTCAAAATAATAGAATTGTGGAGTCCTATTAGTGAGGTCATTCATTCTTTGAAAAACGGGTGGCAATTATTGCCCTTATTTAAGGAAGGAAGGCAGCAAATGTTGTACATGCTGGTTACAGTGCATTTCTCTCTGAAATTCTGAGGAAAATTGGTCGTTCCAGACATTGTTCAGAAGAACAGCGTACCTTGATTAAAAAGTTGATTGGAGAGGGGAAAACATATAAAGAAGTGCAGAAAATGATAGGCTGCTCAGCTAAAATCACAAATGCTTTAAAATGGCAACCAAAACCTGAAAGACGTGGAAGAAAGCAAAAAACTACCATTCGAATGGATAGAAGAATAGCCAAAATGGCAAGGACTCAGCTCCAGGAAGATCAAAGAAGGTCTAAAGTTACCTGTGAGTACTGTTACAATTAGAAGACACCTATGTGAAGCCAAGCTATCTGCAAGAAGCCCCCGCAAAGTCCCACTGTTGAAAAAAAGACGTGCTGAAGAGGTTACAATTTGCCAAAGAGCACACTGACTGGCTTAAAGAGAAACATTTTGTGGACTGATGAAAATAAGATTGTTCTTTTTGGGTCTAGTGGCCGGAGACAGTTTGTCAGACGACCCCCAAACACTGAATTCAAGCCACAGTACACTGTGAAGACAATGAAGCATGGTTGGGCAAGCATCATGATATGGGGATGTTTCTCATACTACGGTGTTGGGCCTATTTATCGCATACCAGGAATCATGGATCAGTTTGAATACATCAGAATACTTGAAGAGGTCATGCTGCCTTATGCTGAAGAGGAAATTCCCTTAAAATGCGTGTTCCAACAAGACAACGACCCCAAACACACCAGTAAACGTGCAACATCTTGGTTCCAGACCAACAAGATTGACGTTATGGAGTGGCCAGCCCAATCCCCGGATCTTAATCCAATAGAAAACTTGTGGGGTGATATAAAAAATGCAGTTTCTGAGGAAAAAAACAAGAAATAGAGAAGAACTGTGGAATGAAGTCCAATCATCCTGGGCTGGAATACCTGTTCACAGGTGCCAGAAGTTGGTTGACTCCATGCAACACAGATGTACAGCAGTTCTCAGAAACAGTGGTTATACAACTGAATATTAATATTAAGTGATTCAAAAGAAAGCAAAATCTTCAAACATTTTTCAGTTTATATAGTGAATGTTTGAGTTTGTAAAGAAGAATACAAACACTGCTATTTTTTTGAACAGTCTAATATTCACTTTTCAATTTTTTTTAGAGGAACAACATAAATTTGCTATATTTTTCTTAATTGTCAGGGTCCTGTCCACAGCAGGAGTTCTGGCGTTTCTGCCAATACTCTACTTGGCCGCAGAAGGACACATCAGCCTCAGTCTGGTGCCAGACGGCCTTTATAAGGAGATTCATCACTTCCTCTGGTTGCTGGATGATCTCTAGCTCCCCGTGGTTTGTTCCTGTTTCCTGTGACCTGCGACTTCCTGATTTCGACTCGGCTTGTACTTGGACTTGTCTGCTCTACTGACCCCCTGATCTGACCTTGGCTTGGCTAAAGGATACTCTCTCTCACACTCCTCCGTGTATGACCTCGGCTATCCCACCTGACCACGGCTGCTCTGACTCTCACCTGGTACCTGACCTCAGCTCGAACTGACCTCCCAGTAAAACATCCAAATCCCGGAAGGCTTGCATACTATGCACAGGCGCCTCCAGTCTGCAGACCTATCCCCGTACACCAGGTGTGCTTCTGAGTGGACCACCAACCAGAACTCCTACAGGCGACCTGTGCAACTTTGGGCCTGACTCCCGCTGTCCCACTCTCAGGGGAGTCCGGAACTTAGCCACAAGGGAAGCCCTCTCTCCATTGGCTTCCATCACCAGGTACGTGATAGTATCATCCAGCCAGTATGTCCGAGGCTGAGAGAGGCGCTTTCGCACTAGAGGCCCTGTGCCAACAGATGACGGCACTTACCCAAGCAGTGAAGGATTTACAGCAGGGATACTTCCAGCTGGAAGGACGTCTTCACTCCCTCTTCACTTCCGCGGACCAGGTTTCCTCCGCCAGCTCCAACCCAGTTGCTGCACCTGCCAGTCAGTCTCCTGCCACCACTCCTGCTATTGTGTTACCACCTCCGGAACCCAAGAGTTCCTACTCTGGAACGTTTTCTCGGGGAGCAACGTAAGTTCAGAGCTTTCAAGAATGCTTGTGAATTATATTTTGCTCAGCAACCCAGGACCTTTTCTCTGGAAGTGGTCAAGGTCGGGTTCATCATTTCCCTCTTGTCTGAAGAATCTCAGCCTTGGGCACATAGTCTTCTGGAACAAAAAAGCCCAGCACTCAAATCAGTGAGTGAATTCTTTGAAGCCATGGCTGCCCTCTACGACGATCCCCAGAAAACCTCCACTGCTGAGTCCGCCCTCCATGCTCTACTACAAGGTCGGCAGACTGTGGAGGACTACATAGTGGAGTTCCATAAATGGTCTGCAGACACTGGTTGGAACGATGCAGCATTGAAGTACCAGTTCTGCCTAGGCCTGTCCGAGTCCCTCAAGGATGAATTAGCTAGGGTGGAAGCTCCCTCCTCCTTGGAAAACCTTATCCTGCTCGCTACCCAGTTGGATCGGCGTCTACGGGAGAGATGAGCTGAGCGTACTCAGACATTTCGGCCCATGTGGGTTCTGCCAAAAGTTCCAGGGCCAACAGCTCCAGCCCTTGCTCCGCAACCCATCAACAAGTCAGAGGTCGAACCCATGCAAATCGGCCTTCTCCGACCTGCTCTAACTCCGGAAGAAAGGCTACGCAAGCAGCAAGGCAACCTCTGTCTCTACTGTGGGGCCACAGGCCACTTCCTGCATAACTGCCCAGTGCACCCAAGTAAGTCTAGCCAGCCGCATCCTTCGTACCTTCAGCTATCCGGGACTTTAACCACCCATGTCATTCTCCCCATGTCATTGCAGGTGGCTGGAAGGGACGTCAAGTTGCAGGCAGTCGTTGACTCGAGAGCCTGTAGCGGTTTCTTAGACATCCAATTGGTCAAGGACTTGCACATCCCTCTTCTGCCTAAGAAACAGAGATTTGACGTCTTACTTGCGGATGGCACTACTCCGAGTTCTGGACCTGTTACCCAGGAGACCACTCCTATTCTTGCAACCACCGACTCTGGCCATCAGGAGTTTATTCGCTTTGACGTGATTAGATCCCCCATGTTCCCAGTCATCCTAGGAATACCCTGGTTGCAAGCCCACAATCCACAGATCGATTGGCCCAAGAAGGAAATCATATTTTGTTCGGAATATTGTCTACAACACTGTGGTGCCCCTGCACCCACCAATTCTTCCGTATGCCTTTCAGTCCAACCTTCCCCAGCGGTCAGTCAACTCGTTCCCTCTACCTACCATGACTTCCTCGATGTGTTCGATTAAAAAAAAGGCCGACGCATTGCCTTCTCATCAGCCTTATGATTGCCCAATTGAGTTACTCCCAGGAGAATTTGGCGAATTTTCCCTTTATCCGAACTTGAACTGGAAGCCCTCCGGCACTATCTAGACGAGAATCTCACCAAAGGATTCATCCGCCCCTCTTCCTCTCCTGCCGGGGCTGGTATCTTCTTTGTGGGAAAAAAAGATCGATCTCTTAGATCATGCATTGACTACAGGGAACTTAATAAAATCCCCATCAAAAACCAGTATCCGCTTCCTCTGGTGCCTGAGTTATTCCAGAGAATCCGGACGGCCCGAGTCTTCACTAAATTGGACTTACGGGGGCCTACAATTTAGTCCGTATAAGACAGGGCGATGAGTGGAAGACCGCCTTCAGAACACGCTTCGGACATTTTGAATATTTAGTGATGCCGTTTGGGCTATGTAATGCCCCTGCTACGTTCCAACATTTTGTGAACGACATCTTTAGAGAATACTTAGACCTTTTCGTGATCTTCTACCTGGACGATATCCTAATCTTCTCTACTTCACTGTAACTCCATCGGGATCACATTAGGAAGGTGCTAAACACTCTAAGGATGCATGGCTCGTATGCCAAGGCGGAGAAGTGTGAGTTTGAGAAGCAGTCCATCCAGTTCCTAGGGCTCATAATTTCCACTGGGGGGATCTCCATGGACCCTCAGAAAGTATCTGCTATCCTGGATTGGTCTGCACCTGCAGACAGGAAAGGGGTCCAAAGATTTGTGGGTTTTGCTACCTTTTACCAGAAATTTCCACCATCATTGCCCCAATCACTCAACTCACCCGCCAGCATACACGATTTTGCTGGAGCCAGGAAGCTCAAAGAGCGTTCGAGCAATTAAAAGACCAATTCACCTCAGCTCCTGTGTTACAGCATCCAGATCCAACACTCCCCTTCATCCTGGAGGTAGACGCATGTGAAGTTGCTACAGGAGCCGTGCTCTCCCAGCATCAGGGCCCAAAGGCTCTGCTTCACCCAATAGCCTTCGAGGAATGGAAGTATCTCTTGGAAGGAGCTGGCCACCCAATTATGATTTTCACAGATCACAAAAATCTGGAGTATCTAAGGTCCGCCAAGCGCCTAAGACCTCGACAGGCTAGATGGGCTTTATACTTCTCCAGGTTTAACTTTCACAACCTACCACCCAGGATCCAAGAACGGGAAGGCAGATGCCCTTTCCCGCATGTTCCCGGACCCAGAGGAGCCTTCTCCCCCCAACACCATTTTGTTGGCCAAAAATTTCTTGCTGATCCAACCCAGCCTAAAGTCTTTGATCAAGCAGGCCTCTGCACTATGCCCTGAACCTGAACAAAATCCGCTTAGAAGGCAGGATGGTCTTCTGTGGCAGAAGGGAAAATCATTGTACCCCAAGAAGTGAGGTCTCAAGTGTTAAGGGCTCTTCATGACCATCAACTGGCTGGACACTTTGGAGCCCGTAAGACATTGGAACTAATCCAGCGATCCTTCTGGTGGCCTAACCTGAATCATGACTGTAGAGCTTATGTGAAGTCGTGCACAGTGTGTCTACTGAACAAGGGAGACAAAGCCAAGGCCGGGGGGTTGCTGAGGCCCCTGCCCATTCCTGATTGACCCTGGGAGATGGTCGCAATGGACTTCATTGTGGATTTACCGCCCTCAGAGGGGTTTACTACCATTCTGGTAGTAGTGGATCGGCTATCCAAGATGGCCCACTTTTTACCAAAGGTGGGTACGCCATCAGCACCAGAGACTGCACTAACCTTCATCAAAGAGATTGTCAGGTTACATGGTCTGCCCAGTAATATCGTCTCAGACCGAGGGGTGCAGTTTACGTCCAGGTTCTGGAGAGCCCTCTGCAAAGCCCTGAAGGTGCTAATCATCTGCCTACCATCTCCAGAGTTCAGAGTAACGGGCAAACGGAGCGACCAAACAAGACTTTGTAGCAATATTTACGGTGCTTCTCTGCCTTTTCTCAGGATGATTGGGCATCTCTACTCCCATTGGCAGAATTTGCCTACAATCAGTCCATTCTGCCACAAACCAGTCGCCATTTTGGGCTAATTATGGATTCCACCCTTCCTCCATACCTGACACCATTCCCAAAGCTTCAGTACCTGCAGTATAGGACAGACTCTCCATGCTACAGAATAACTGTAAAGTCCTCCGAGAATCTATACTGAAATCCCAGGCTGATTATAAGAAACACTACGACAGGAAACGGAGAGGAAACCCTCCTCTGAAGATTGGAGACAAGGTTTGGCTATCAACTGCCAATCTAAAACTCCCGTGCCCATCACGTAAGTTGGGTCCTAGGTACATTGGCCCTTTCCAGATCAAGAGGGAAATAAATCCAGTGGCATTTGAGCTGTCTCTTCCTCTCTTCCGGAATCATACAAGATCCACCCTGTTTTCCACGTCTCCCTACTTAAGCCAGCTGTTCCTGATCCTTTTCCAGGGAGAGTAGAACCACCTCCGCCGATAACAGATGGGGAGGAGACGGAATATGAGGTTGAAGCAATTCAGGACTGCAGAAGGCAGGGAGAGCAGATCCAGTACCTGGTCAGATGGAAGGGGTATCCACTTGAAGAAAGTTCCTGGGAACCAAAAGGGAATATACATACATACAGGCTTCTCCAGGAGTTTAATTCCAAGTATCCTGAAAAGATGGCCCAGGTGGGCATCCGGAGGCTGCCCTTTAGGGTGGGCACTGTCAGGGTCCTGTCCACAGCAGGAGTTCTGCCGTTTCTGCCAATAATCTACATGGCCACAGAAGGACACATCAGCCTCAGTCTGGTGCCAGACTGCCTTTATAAGGAGACTCATCACTTCCTCTGGTTGCTGGATGATCTCTAGTTCCCCGTGGTTTGTTCCTGTTTCCTGTGACTTCCTGATTCCGACTCGGCTTGTACTTGTACTTGTCTGCTCTACTGACCCCCTGATCTGACCTCGGCTTGGCTAAAGGATACTCTCTCTCTCACTCCTCCGTGTATGACCTCGGCTATCCCACCTCCATCACCAGGTACGTGATATTAATGTTTTGATTTGGAATAGAATGTGTAGTGTTCCCAATGCATTTGTGTGCATGGAAATAAAAGCTATTAGAAGGATTTTGAGCTTTATTCACTTTTTTCAACACACTGCTATTATTTTGAACACAACTGTACGTGAACCAGGGGTGAAATTGTATTTTTAATCCCAGACCCTATATTGTTTATAAATATATTAAAAAGTAAAAGTCCCAACACTGAACCTTGGAGTACACCACTGACAACCTAGACTATTCAGAGTATGAATCATTAACCACTACTCTTTGAATAAGATCTTTTAGCCAGTTTTCTATCCATTTACATACAGATTTTTCCAAGCCTGTAGACATTACCTTACACATTAGCCGTGTGTGGGGAACTGTGTCAAACACTGTTGCAAAATCCAAGTATACTACGTCCACCGCCACCCCTCTGCCAATATTGACTGGTATTTGGAACTGTTCATAATTCCCTCTACCTTGACTAAGGCCTCAGTTCTAGCTGAAGAAAAACAGCCCCAAAGCATGATGCTGCCACCACCATGCTTCTCTGTGGGTATGGTGTTCTTTTGGTGATGTGCAGTGTTGTTTTTGTGCCAAACATATCTTCTGGAATTATGGCCAAAAAGTTCAACCTTGGTTTCATCAGACCAGAACACATTTTCCCACATGCTTTTGGGAGACTTCCGATGTGTTTTGCAAAATTTAGCCGGGCTTGGATATTTTTCTTCGTAAGAAAAGGCTTCCGTCTTGCCACTCTACCCCATAGCCCAGACATATGAAGAATACGAGAGATTGTTGTCACATGTACCACACAGTCAGTACTTGCCAAATATTCTGGCAGCTCCTTTAATGTTGCCTAAGTCTTTTGGCAGCCCCCCAGACCAGTTTTCTTCTCGTCTTTTCATCAATTTTGGAGGGACGTCCAGTTCTTGGTAATGTCACTGTTGTGCCATGTTTTCTCCACTTGATGACTGCCTTCACTTGTGTTCCATGGTACTGTATATCTAATGCCTTGGAAATTCTTTTGTACCCTTCTCCTGACTGATATCTTTTAACAATGAGATCCCTCTGATGCTTTCAAAGCTCTCTGCGGACCATGGCTTTTGCTGTAGGATGCAACTAACAAAATGTCAGGAAAGACCTACTAGAACAGCTGAACTTTATTTGGGGTTAATCAGAGGCGCTATAAATGATGGCAGGTGTGTACTGACTCCTTTTTAACAGGATTTTGAATGTGATTGCTTAATTCTGAACACAGCTACATCCCCAGTTATAAGAGGGTGTGCACACTTATGCAACCACATTATTTTCGTTTTTTTTATGTTTACTTCTCTCCCTAAAAAATTTCAGTTTGTTTTTCAATTGAGTTGTACACTTTATAGGTCACATTAAAGGTGGAAAAAGTTCTAAAATGATTTATCTTTGTCTCATTTTTTTTTACATCACAGAAACCTGGCATTTTAACAGGGGTGTGTAGACTTTGTATATCCACTGTAATTTTGTATCTATATTTAATAACAATATGGGTCTATAGTTGCGCACTGGGACAGATCTTTCCCCTCGTTCGGTATTATTGTAATATAAGTCTGTAGTGACTTTTCTCTCATTTCCATCCCTTCTCCTAATGTGTTCATATACGTACACATCTTAGGGACCAACTGTTCTTTAACCGCCTCCCGCCCGCCATATAGTACAATGACGGGCGCAGGGCGGTTCTCTCGCTCTGGGACATCCTCCCATTCTAACCACGCATGTGCGGCTCCGGGAGTGCACAGCGTGGCAAATCACCGATCAACGGAAAGAGCCGAAGATTTCGGCTCGGTCATGTGATCAGCTGTGTCCAATCACAGCTGATCACTTGTAAACAGGAAAATGCCGGTTATCGGCATTTCTCTCCTCAAGAGCTGTCACGCTGACAGCTCGTGAGGAGAGGAGAGCCAGTATTCGGCAATCCTCGGAGGGGACATCTACACTGATCATCAGGGCACTGATGATCTGTGTAGCCCCAGCAGTGCCACCTGTCAGTGTCCACCAGTGTCAGCTGTCAGTGCTCATCCATGCCACCTGCCAGTGCCCATCAGTGCCACATTTCAGTGCCACCAGTGCACATTAATGCCACATATCAGTGCCCATCTGAGCTGCCTTTCAGTGTCACCTATCAATGCCAGTCAGTGCCACCTATCAGTGCTGCCAATCAGTGCCCGTCAGTGCTGCCTATCAGTGCCACCTAACAGTGCCATATGAGTGCTGCCTTTCAGTGCCCATCAGTGATGCCTGTCAATGCCCATGTGCCAAGTGCCACCTACCAGTGCCTCCTCATCAGTGTCCATCAGTGCCACCTATCAGTGTCCATCAGTGCCCATCACTACAGCCTCATTAGCGCACATCAGTGAAGGAGAAAAATCACTTATTTACAAAATGTTATAACAAAAACTAAGAAAAAGCTTTTTTTTTTTCAAAATTTTCAGTGGTTTTTGGTTTGTTTAAGAGTTGATTAAATACCACCAAAATAAAGCTCTATCTGTCACAAAAAATGATAAAAATTTCATATGGGTACAATGTTGCATGACCGCGCAATTGTCATTCAAAGTGTGATAGCGCTGAAAGCTAGAAATTGGCCTGGGCAGGAAGGGAGTATAAGTGCCCTGTAGGCTAGTGATTAAATTTCCTATAGTATCTCAACATAAATCAGTCTGGGCCGGGGCTTTTTCCTGCAGATGTACTCCTTAATACGGCATAAATTTCTTCCTGCGTTATTGATTTATCTAGGGCTTTTAATCTTTCTTCTTCTATTCTGGGTAACCTAGCCTCCTTCAAATATATCTGTCTTATTTTTTTTCTTTCTTTCTCTTGTCCTTTCGGATTCCTAGATTTTATTTCATATAATTTACTGTAATACTTTTGAAATGTTTTCGCGATATCAGTGGTAGAAAATACCATTTCCCCATTGTCTTCTCAATATAATTTCCTCTCCCTTAACTTTCTCATTAAATATTTCCCTGGTCTATGCCCCCACTGGTATCTTTCTTTTGCTAGCATATTGAAGACTCTTCATTTCCTGTTCCGTTAGGTCTTTCAACGCTTCTCTCTTTTGTGTAATCTGTTGTATCTCTATTTCTAGTTTCCTTTTATGTAATTGTTCTAAGTCAAATAATTCCTCTGTTAATAATCTTATTTTCTTTCCCCGTTCTTTCTTTTTTTAGCTCCCATCGATATCAGGATTCCCCTAATATATGCCTTATGCACTTCCCAGAGTGTTGCAATAGATACTTCTTCCATTCTCATTAATTATAAAATATATCTCTATTTCCTTATTTATTCTCTTCAGCTCAGCGTCCTGTATAAGCGTCTCATTTAATTGCCACATATTGCTTCTATTCGGTTCCTTTCTTAACCTTAGACTCATTGACCCTGATTTACTAAAGTGCATAGACGGTATCTAGGTGCCTCTTAAATGTCTACTCTTCATTGGAATCCATCTACTTTTAGACGGCAAAGACATTTACTAAAGAAAGCGTCTAACAAATAGACGCGAAAGTAAATTTACTAATGGACATAATAAAGGAATCCATCTAAAAAAGCAGATGTCCTAGAAGCACGTCTAAAGGAACGAAAAATCGCTATAGAAACATGTTCACATTGATATTTATTTTCCCAAATATTTGAACTTAATTTTAAAGAATATATTCCTTAAAAAAAAAATTTCAGTGGGTAAAAAGCAGGTTTTTTCATGATTGTCAAGAAATAGACGTCTTTACAGCGTCTATGCACTGATAGAAATGCACATGCGCAAAACAAAATTTAGCTATCTAGCGCTCGTGCTTTTCTTTTAGGCTGTGTCTTATAGTAAATCTCTGTGTGGAGTCCTCTTGAAGAGGGCAATCAAGACAGTCAACTGAATTTCAGAAACAGCACTATTTTTAGCTAGGCATATCTTTATGTATTCTAATTTGTTCTCTTTAGTTCTATTGATTCTATTTATGTTTCTTATCCTTTATAATGATTTTCTGTGACGGTTTTACATGACATTTATTTATATTTCTGTATATTTGCTCAAAATGTTATGAATTTGATATATTATATTTCGAAGATCTAGATAATATATATTACTGTGCCTTAAATATATGTCCTCGTATACCTCCCCAATTGTAACTGTTGAAATTTTGCAACAAAGTTAAATCTCCACAATAAACTTGTAATTCCCATTATTAATCATTTGGTAGCAGTGTTTCGGTGTTTCTAATACATTCATTTTCTTTGTAACACAGTTAATGAATGCTAGTACATTTTTGGAAGCATATATTTTTGCCAGTATATATACTTCTATCTGTACTGTCCTTTGCAGTACTCATGCTCAGGGACTTCGACATGTCTGGCATATATCTTTTTACACTGAGCATGCCCAGCGACTTAGCCATTTGAGACATGTTTCTTGTTACAATGAGCATGCCCAGGGACTTTGCCATTTCTGAATTTGTGCCTTGTGTCACTTAGCATGCTCATGGGCTTTGAATTTTGAGAGATATTACCAAAATGGTGGTACAACGGCCCTCTTTTTTTTTAAGCAACATCTAAAAATAAGCTTAAGTAAAACTCCCTCAGCTGTCCACATGCACCACACACCAAACCAGCGCTGTTGGAAAACTCAAACTTAAAATTAAAAGGAATACAAATGTTATGCTGTGTTACTAAATGAGACATGTTGGGTATATGTATCGCAATCCCAAATGTTCACAATATTATCCCCCAAAATGTGTTTACCCCTGTCAATGTTTGTGTCACTTTGCAATAGTGCTGTCACCCTCTCTCTTTTTTTTTTTTTTTTTTTTTCCTTTAAAGCTTTTTTCACTATGATTTTAGTACAGATAGCACAATATTAGTATTGCAGTCCTTTGTATTGGGATACATATAACCAACACACATCTGAATTAGCAACATAGCACAACATTTGTGCCACATTTGAGATATCTGGCTTGTTACCATGCCCTTTGGGCTAAGTCACAGAATGGGAACACTTCACTAAGCAGTATCTTACTGCATTCAAGTAAGCGGTCGGATCCCGCAGAGCATTTTTTAAAACAAAGTTTGCATTCCCTAAAAAAACGCTACTAAAATACCGCATCAGTTATTTTATCAAGTCATGCAGCCTTTTAGTAGTGAAATAGTGAAAACCATGCGTTCATGTTGCAGCTGACAGATGAATATAAAAAAAAATTGACGACAATTTAAAAAAACAGACAAAAAAATGGTGTGGGGGTCCCCCCTCCCATCCATACCAAGCCCTTCAGGTCTGGTTCGGATTTTGAGGGGAAGCCCCACGCCAAAATTAAAAAATGGCATGGGGGTCCCCCCCCAAAATCCATACCAGACCCTTATCTGAGCATGCAGCCTGGCAGTCATAAAAAAACAAAAAGTGTAGTGTAACAAAAGACAGGAGACAGTATTTGTCAAGTCCTTTATTAACCATTTCTATACCGGGCACTTTTACCCCCTTCCTGCCCAGGCCATTTTTCAGGTTTCAGCGCTCTCACACTTTGAATGACAATTGCGCGGTCATACAACATTGTACCCAAACTAAAATTTTATCATTTTATTCACACAACTAGAGTTTTCTTTTGGTGGTATTTAATCACCGCCGGGGTTTTAATTTTTTGATAAATTAACAAAAAAAGACCGAACGTTTTGAAAAAAATCCATACCAGACCCAAAGGGCTTGGTAGGGATGGAGGGGGGGACCCCACACCTTTTTAATTAGTTTTTTAATTGCCGGCAATTCTTTCTTTTACATTCAGCTCTCAGTGGGGAATCCCACTGACAGCTGAAACATTAACGCATGGTTTTCACTACTAAAATACCGCATGACTTGATAAAATAACTAATGCGGTATTTTAATAGCTTTTTTTTGTGAATTCAAACTTTTTTTTTTTCTAAAAAATGCTCTGCGGTATCCTACCACATACTCGGAAGCAGTAAGATAGTGAATTGTGCCCAGTGAGCCTCTCACCGGGCCCCCTACTGACCCCGAATGGTCAGTCTGACCCTGGGCTCAAGTAAGCATTAGTGTGCCTGGGGGATGGGGGACATTGTGCCTTTCCAAACATTGTAATTGCTCCAAGAATGTTTACTTAACCACTTGAGCTCCTGAGGATTTACCCCCCTTAATGACCAGGCCTCTTTTTGCTACTTGGCGCTGCACTAATTCAACTGATAATTGCGCGATCATGCAATGCTGCACCCAAACGAAATTTACGTCCTTTTTTTCACACAAATAGAGCTTTCTTTCGGTGGTATTTGATCATCTGTGCGCTTTTTATTTTTCACGCTATAAACAAAAAAAGGCCAAAAATTTTGAAGAAAAACAATATTTTTTATTTTCAGCTATAAAAAATATATAGTAAACTCAAAGTTGGTTATAAATTTAGGCCAAAATGTATTCTGCTACATGTTTTTGGTAAAAAAAATCCCAATAAGTGTATATTGATTGCTTTTTGTGGAGGTTATAGCGTCTACAAACTATGGTATAAATACTGCAATTTACACCATTTTTCTGCTATACAGTGCTGCGCTAGTTTAACGGACAATTGCGCGGTCATGCAATATGGTACATAAATGAAATTTACATCCTTTTTTCCCCCACAAATTGAGCTTTCTTTCGATGGTATTTGATCGCCTGTGCGGTTTTTATTTTTTGCGCTATTAAAAAAAAAAGGCTGACAATTTTGAGGAAAAAAAAACAATATTTTGGACTTTTTGCTATAAAACATGTCCAGTAAAAAAAAAATGCAAAAATCAAATTTAGTCATAAATTTCTGCCAAAATGCATTCTGCGACATGTCTTTGCTAAAAAAAAAACCCAATACGTGTAAATTAATTGGTTTACGTGAAAGTTATAGCGTTTACAAACGGCGGGAAAGATACTGGGATTTTTAGGGTTTTTTTTATACTGATAATGGCGGCGTTCAGCGAATTATGGCGGCGATCAGGAGCTTATGGCAGCGACCAGCGACTTATGGCGGGACTGCGGCGGACATTTTGACATTGGGGGGTACTGACTTGGGGTCACTGACATCCCCAAAAACACTAATACAGTGATCAGTGCAAAAAAAAAAAAACTGACACTGTACTAATGGCAATGGGGAGGAAGGGGTTAACTTTATTTAGCAGGGAAGGGTTATAGGAGTGAGGGGAGTGTTTTACTAGGGTGCGGGGGTGTGTGCTGGGCAGGACAAGGCTGATCGAGAAAGAAAAACTGTTCTTTCTTGATCAGCTCATCCTCGAGCTGTCAGGGAAGTGACAGACAGCACAGCTACTGCAGCTGTGCTCTCTGTCACTGTTTGCCGCCGATCGCCGGGACATAGCCACTAAGGAGCGGCTGTGACCCGGTGACTGACATCTGCGGCAGAGAACCACGGGACAAATAGGGTGGCGGCGCGCCTCGCGCGCACCCCCTATTTGTTTACAAAACACACGTCTTAAAACGTGGTTTTGCCTGTGAGTGCCGCCCTGCCGCCGTATGTGTACAGTGGCTGGGCGGCATGCAGTTAAACTCCTGAAATGGTAAGAAATTAAAAAGACACTCTAGTTAGCCTGCACTGAGACGTGATTGTCATGATGAAATGTCAATGATTCTTTGCTCTCAGGAATGGTCCTGCTTGTGGTTCAAGCTGGGAGAAAACCACCTTCATGTCCGCCACTCGCCTTCATTTGTGGACAGTGGATGTTTTGTGGCACCAGGCAAGAACTGGCATCAAGGACCTGCATAAATACCTTGGCATGCCGCCGGGGTTTTAATTTTTTGATAAATTAACAAAAAAAGACCGAACGTTTTGAAAAAAATCCATACCAGACCCAAAGGGCTTGGTAGGGATGGAGGGGGGGACCCCACACCTTTTTAATTAGTTTTTTAATTGCCGGCAATTCTTTCTTTTACATTCAGCTCTCAGTGGGGAATCCCACTGACAGCTGAAACATTAACGCATGGTTTTCACTACTAAAATACCGCATGACTTGATAAAATAACTAATGCGGTATTTTAATAGCTTTTTTTTGTGAATTCAAACTTTTTTTTTTTCTAAAAAATGCTCTGCGGTATCCTACCACATACTCGGAAGCAGTAAGATAGTGAATTGTGCCCAGTGAGCCTCTCACCGGGCCCCCTACTGACCCCGAATGGTCAGTCTGACCCTGGGCTCAAGTAAGCATTAGTGTGCCTGGGGGATGGGGGACATTGTGCCTTTCCAAACATTGTAATTGCTCCAAGAATGTTTACTTAACCACTTGAGCTCCTGAGGATTTACCCCCCTTAATGACCAGGCCTCTTTTTGCTACTTGGCGCTGCACTAATTCAACTGATAATTGCGCGGTCATGCAATGCTGCACCCAAACGAAATTTACGTCCTTTTTTTCACACAAATAGAGCTTTCTTTCGGTGGTATTTGATCATCTGTGCGCTTTTTATTTTTCACGCTATAAACAAAAAAAGGCCAAAAATTTTGAAGAAAAACAATATTTTTTATTTTCAGCTATAAAAAATATATAGTAAACTCAAAGTTGGTTATAAATTTAGGCCAAAATGTATTCTGCTACATGTTTTTGGTAAAAAAAATCCCAATAAGTGTATATTGATTGCTTTTTGTGGAAGTTATAGCGTCTACAAACTATGGTATAAATACTGCAATTTACGCCATTTTTCTGCTATACAGTGCTGCGCTAGTTTAACGGACAATTGCGCGGTCATGCAATATGGTACATAAATGAAATTTACATCCTTTTTTCCCCCACAAATTGAGCTTTCTTTCGATGGTATTTGATCGCCTGTGCGGTTTTTATTTTTTGCGCTATAAAAAAAAAAGGCTGACAATTTTGAGGAAAAAAAAACAATATTTTGGACTTTTTGCTATAAAACATGTCCAGTAAAAAAAAAAAAGCAAAAATCAAATTTAGTCATAAATTTCTGCCAAAATGCATTCTGCGACATGTCTTTGCTAAAAAAAAAACCCAATACGTGTAAATTAATTGGTTTACGTGAAAGTTATAGCGTTTACAAACGGCGGGAAAGATACTGGGATTTTTAGGGTTTTTTTTATACTGATAATGGCGGCGATCAGCGAATTATGGCGGCGATCAGGAACTTATGGCAGCGACCAGCGACTTATGGCGGGACTGCGGCGGACATTTTGACATTGGGGGGTACTGACTTGGGGTCACTGACATCCCCAAAAACACTAATACAGTGATCAGTGCAAAAAAAAAAAAACTGACACTGTACTAATGGCAATGGGGAGGAAGGGGTTAACTTTATTTAGCAGGGAAGGGTTATAGGAGTGAGGGGAGTGTTTTACTAGGGTGCGGGGGTGTGTGCTGGGCAGGACAAGGCTGATCGAGAAAGAAAAACTGTTCTTTCTCGATCAGCTCATCCTCGAGCTGTCAGGGAAGTGACAGACAGCACAGCTACTGCAGCTGTGCTCTCTGTCACTGTTTGCCGCCGATCGCCGGGACATAGCCACTAAGGAGCGGCTGTGACCCGGTGACTGACATCTGCGGCAGAGAACCACGGGACAAATAGGGTGGCGGCGCGCCTCGCGCGCACCCCCTATTTGTTTACAAAACACACGTCTTAAAACGTGGTTTTGCCTGTGAGTGCCGCCCTGCCGCCGTATGTGTACAGTGGCTGGGCGGCATGCAGTTAAACTCCTGAAATGGTAAGAAATTAAAAAGACACTCTAGTTAGCCTGCACTGAGACGTGATTGTCATGATGAAATGTCAATGATTCTTTGCTCTCAGGAATGGTCCTGCTTGTGGTTCAAGCTGGGAGAAAACCACCTTCATGTCCGCCACTCGCCTTCATTTGTGGACAGTGGATGTTTTGTGGCACCAGGCAAGAACTGGCATCAAGGACCTGCATAAATACCCTGGCATGCCAGAGGTGGTTTGGAAGCAGCACAGCAACTTGTCCATCTCCCTCTATGCTGCTTTTGGGGGTGCATAGTTGCTTCTCATTCCTGAATGAACTTGCTATGGATATTGGAGTCCCCATATTTTCCAGATGTGGTTGAGCCGTGTGCTGGCAAAGAGAGGAACCTGGTTTTTGTTTTCCAACAAATTGGGACCTTGCAGGCATATGTTCACATCAGGCCATGTATTTTCCTTTTTTATGTGTCGAATAAAGTCAATTTTGGTTCCTAAAAAAAGTGTCATATCCTCTTGATTCTATTTCATAGACTTAAGATGGCCAGATAATATGCAATCTGATTGATGAAAACTCCTCCACATGTAGCTAAAGTCTGTAACAGAAGGACCTACCGGAACAATGTATTCATTTAGAATAGGCCAGGCCCATACAGTACAGTACAGTTGACGTTTGCTATGAAGGAACATTCACCTTTGGATACATGAACTCATGTGGTTTGAGTTCAAATATTTCTGGCCATTGCAACGTATTGACTAATGCAGCTCAAAATAGATCAAGCATAAATAAAAGTGTACCTTGTCCATAGAATAGCCATTGGGAGGTCCTATCTGGGCACACAGATCTGGCCCACGCATAATTGGATACATTTTGGCAAATGAGAATTTGGGATGCTTTATAATACGAAGGGGTTAGTTCATGCTTGCTTCAGGGGAAACATTACTAATAATTGTATTTTCAGTAGAATATGTGTCCGATTCCTAGATACGTTACATAGTTAGTCTGGCTGAAAAGAGACAAAAGTCCATCCAGTTCAACCATTAACAAAAAAAAGTTATAATCCTATACCCAGAGTTGATCCAGAGGAAGGCCAAAAAAACCCCAGCAAAGCATGATCGAATTTGCTCCTGCTGGGAAAAAAATTCCTTCCTGATCCCCCGAGAAGCAATCGGATATTCCCTGGATCAACTTTACCTAAAAATGTTAGTATCCAGTTATATTCTGTGTATCTAAGAAAGAATCCAGGCCTTTTTTGAAGCAATCCACTGAGCTGGCCAGAACCAACTCTAGAGGGAGTCTATTCCACATTTTCACAGCTCTTACTGTGAAGAAGGCTTTCCGTGTTTGAAGATTAAATTTATTTTCCTCCAGACGTAAAGAGTGCCCCCTTGTCCTCTGTGATGACCTCAGGGTGAATAGCTCTACACCGAGTTCAGTATATGAACCACTGATGTATTTATACATGTTGATCATATTAATCTCTCTTCTCAAGATAAAAATAAATTCAGTTCCTCTAATCTTTCCTCATAGCTGATCTCCTCCATGCCTTGTATCAGTTTGGTTGCCCTTCTCTGTACTTTCTCAAGTTCCCCAATGTTCTTTTTGTGAATTGGTGCCCAAAACTGAACTGCATATTCCAGATGAGGTCTTAGTAATGATTTGTACAGGGATAATATGATATCTCTCTCTCTGGAGTCTATACCTATATACTATACTATATTTTAATACAAGAGAGGATTTTGCTCGCTTTACAAACCGCAGCTTGGCATTGCATGCCATTATTAAGCTTGTGATCTACCAGAACATTGAGGTACATAGCAGAGGTTCAAGGTATTCCATAGAAGTTATTGTTCTTCCTAACTATACAGGTAGCACAGACACAAGCATACACCAGGCAGTTCTTCTACTCCCTCCACTTTCTAGTCAATAGCCAAAATCCTAATTGACTGATCAATATTCCTGGCACTGACAAAGCCCTGGAAATTGACCTCCATATTTTGGGACTTCACAATAGTCTGTAACAATCTAAGGCCACAAATTCATACATATACTAGGCCCAATTAACCTAACAGAGTGTTGGCAGAAACACACCCGAACAGAGAAAGCATGCAAATTTCAGACAGGTGCTGCCATAACTGGGATTAGAATCCATGATCCAATTGCTGCAAGCCACTGTAACAGACAGTGTTTGAGCTGGAATGTACAATAGTAACATGATTAACCCCTTCACGCCTAAGGGTAACACAAATCTAAATGCCTAGGCAGAATTTTGCAACGTTGACATGTGTTAGTAAAACCGTACATATCATCATAACTACTTTGTACATCCAGGTGAATTATACTACGTTTCTTTCAGGACAAATTGGGCTTTCATTTGGTGGTAAATGGTAATGGATATCTCCTGAGTTTTTTTTATTATCAAAAGAAAACTGGCCCAAAATAGTAAAAAAATAATAATTTTTTTTATTTAGCTGTGTGTTTCTTGTTACTACCATAACCTACCACCAAAGAACAACCCAAAATAAATTCTCCAGCTCTTGACAATCGCATGAATACCATATATGTGTATGTTATTTGTTGTTTGTACCCGTAGTACCGCCCAGAAACAATAGTGCGCATTTTGTTTTTGTCTATTTTTTTATACCTAAAACACACTGACATTGACACTAACTGACACAGATACCAATTTTTTTAAAAATCCTGACCTTTGACCCTGACCTGGACCCGAACAATAACCCTGGCACTGAACAAGATCAAACCTTGATCTAGGTATTATTCTTTATTTTATTTTTTAATATTTAATTATTTATCTTTTTTTTATAAACTTTTTTTTCTCTCTATGCCAGGAGTTAGAGAGATACAATGTATCTCTCTTCTCCATTCATAGAGAGACAAAAAAAACAAGGGGGCCGGGCTGCACAGTGACTGATCACTGTGATAGCCGATCAGAGGCTATCACAGCGATCATGTGACCCGGAATCGGAAGTCCTGGATCCCGATCGTTAGAACGGGACCCGGGGCTCTCAGTGACCCCGCGGTCTTTGTGCTGGGAACGTGCAGTGCGGCGCGCTCCCAGCACAAAGACAGGTACACAAATATGCGGCCCCACGGAAAAAAGCCCAGTTCTGTGAGGCCGCATATTTGTGTGATGTCGGTGTCAAGGGGTTAAAGGGAATGAAGATACAGAATTAGATTGGGAAATTAGAACTAGACATTAAAATTATTTTGGATATGAGTTTGAAAATGTTTGACATTCGAAAATAGGATGTATGTATGTAACATTCACTAAGAAATGCATTAGTTGAGTGATCATTTTTGGAGAAAAAAAAAGGCAAGAAAATTAATAGAGGCAACAATAATAGCAGCAAACACACAAAAAATATAAAAAGCCATTAAAACAAGCACACCTGTGAGTTTTCTCATCTGTCATACAAATAAAGGCGAACGGAACAAAGGCTGCGCTTGTGCGCCACCTAGGTGCCACATCCGGCATTGCTCCTACAATTGCATCTACTCAGATCAGAGATTTACAAAGAGAATTCAGTCTCCCCGAAGAAGTTTTTCCGTTGACCACTGAAAGGTCTTGATTGATTTAATTGGGTCCGGCTGAATGTTCAGCATCTGCTGTTGGACGTTATTCTTAGTTAATCAGGGCCATTGTGACAGGTGCATGGTCTGATAATGACATTACCTCAATTTTGGAATTTACTACTAATTCCAGGAGTCTATGCTCTATCATATAATCCAATCTTGAATACATTTCGGGCACTAGTGAGAAGAAGATATAGTCTCTATCTCTTGGATGATTGATTCTCCATAAATCCATCAGCTAACACTGATGTAATATTTTTTTAACCGACTTTAAATTTTTACCTTTGTCTCTGCTCTTTTTTTTTTTTTATAAATGTTTATTAATTTATCAATTCAAATACAAATCACATTCACATTTCTATTAAAAAGACATTCAAACAATATCTTCCTATTTGCAAAAATTATTTAAATCCCTTACCTCAACCCTCCCTCCTCCCCCTCCCCCTTCCTCAGCCTCCCGCACCCCATCCCACCCCACCCCCGGCTCTCACTCTGCGTTTTCTCTCTTCTCCTTTACACCATACGTTTCTATTATTTCTAAATCCATTTCAAGGGGTATTATATCCTCATATATTTCACTTTTTCTCTATACTCTTCCCATTTTTTCCACTGTGTTATACATCTCCATCTTATCTATATGTATGTAATACAGTCTTTCTGTCCCGCAGATCTGATTCATTCTGCCCATCCAATCCTCCTCTGTTGGCACGTCTTTTTTTTCCCCAAAACCTAGGTATCAAGCTCTTCGCTGCACTCAAATAATGACATATCCCCAAGACCTTATATACTTTCACTGGAAGCTCTGTGATATGGAGAAGACATAGCTCTGGGTCTAATCCAATATTCATTTTAGTGATTTTCCTTACTAAATATACTATTTTCTGCCAAAACACCTGTATTCTTGGACACTCCCACCATATGTGTTACCACGTGCCCTCCTCTCCACAACCTCTCCAACGTAACCGTGAAATCTCCCCATTCAATTTATGCTCTACATTAGGTGTAATGTGCCATCTCACCAAACACTTATAATTTATTTCCACCTCCCGCATACTAATGTTTTTGTAAATTAATCTAAACATTTTCCTTTGCTCCTCCTCATCTATTTCCCTTCCCATGTCTCTTTCCCATTTCTCTATGTATATTAATTTTGTGTCAGTGTCTAATTCAATTAATATCTTATATATTTTTGCAATTTCGTGTCTCCCATCTCCCCGTGCTTCCAACAATCTCTCCAACGGATTCCACTCTTTTCTAGTTCTCATGGGCTTTGGGAGACTCTCAAAGAAATGTTTCAGTTGGTAGTATCGTAATCTGTCCATTTTATTGAAAACTTCTCCCTTTTTTTTCTCCAGCTCTCCATATGATCCTAATTCCTCCCCAACCATTATATCTCTCAATTGCGCCTCTTGTTTTATAATCCATTTCCCTGCAATGTTTTCCTGCCCAGGGGTAAAATATTCTGTGTTCCTTAGTGGCATTAACTGTGAATTAAAAAGCCATCCCTTCTGTCTGTGTAACATTTCCCAAACTCTTAAAACGTTAAAAGTATATGTACTTGTGCTATCCACTCTCTTCAGCTCCTCCTTAAGCTCGTTTAATAGTGAAATATAATTAGCTTTATACAGATTCTTAGTTGAGGCTGACAGTTTTATCCCTAGATACTTTAATTCTTTATCTCTCCAAACAAATGGGAATTCGCCTTGTATTTTTTCTTTTTCACTATTTTTAAGGTTCACATTTAAGATTTCGGTTTTTGTCGGGTTAATCTTTAAATTAGATAATTCCCCATAATCCTTCAATATCTTCATTAAATTTGGAAGTGACATTCTAGGATTTCCAACATAGAGCATCAAATCATCCGCATAAGCCGCCACCTTATGTTCTCTATCTCCTAACCATATTCCTTTTATATCTATGTTCTTCCTTATCGTAGACAACAATGGCTCCAATGATAAAACATACAACAGTGGGGATAATGGGCAACCCTGTCTTGTACCATTTGACATCCCGAAAAGCTCCGATCTTCCTCCATTAACCATGATAGCGGCAGTGGGCCCTCTATATAACCCTCCAATCCACTTTCTCATTCTGTCTCCTATCCCCAACAACACTTCCAAGGTGTCCATCATAAAACCCCAACTCACTCTATCAAATGCTTTCTCGGCGTCAATTGACATCAGTATCATTGGGGTTTTCCCTTTTTTACCTTCCTGTATGAGCAACAGTGATCTCAAACCGTTGTCTCTACCCTCTCTCCCTGGGACAAACCCCACCTGATCCCCATATATCCACTTCGGCATCAGATCCTTCAGTCTATTTGCCAAAACCTTTGCATACAATTTAGTATCTACATTCAGCAGCGCTATTGGTCTGTAACTCGCACACTGCGAGGGGTCTTTATCTTCCTTATGGATTAAAACTATATTAGCCTGTAAGGATTCTCCCCTTATTTCCATCTCATTTCCCAGAGCGTTCATATATATCTTCAACTTGAGTATTAATAGCTCTTTATATTTTTTTAATATTTTACCGTATATCCATCTGGACCCGGGCTTTTCCCCACCGCAGTACCTTTTAACACTGTTTTTATTTCCTCTAATGTGATTTCTGCTTCTAGGGAGTTCAATTGTATTTCACTTAGGTTTGGTAGACCTGCCTCTTTTAAGTACTTTCTTCTTTTTCTCTATTTACTGTTTCAGTTTTATTTAATATATCCTGGGGTGTAATATTATATAACTCATTATAGTAATCCTTAAATACTCTAGCAATATCTTTAGTTGAGTGCACTAGTTCACCCTTGGGATTTCTTATTTTTTCTATATAATTCATATTTTTCTTTTTCCTTAAAGTTCTCATTAAATACTTTCCCGGCCTATCTCTCCATCTATACCTTTCACTTATTACTTTATTAAAGACTCTTCTTTTTTCCTCCTCCATTACATTCTCTAGTTCTTCTTTCTTCTTTATTAATTTCTGCATTATCTCCTTGGACATTTCCCTTTTATGAACCTGCTCAAGATCATATATTTCATTTAGCAGTCTATTAATCTTTTCCCTCCTTTCTTTTTTCTTTTTTGCCCCTATTGCAATAAGTAGTCCTCTAATGTGGGCCTTGTGGGCCTCCCACACTGTTGCAACCGACACATCCTCTGTTTCGTTCTCCTCAAAGAACCATTTAATTTCCCTCTCGATCTTTCGATTGATCTCTTCATCCAAAAGGAGTGCCTCATTCATCCGCCAGACAAAACCTCCTCTCTCCTCTCTACCCCATCTTGACTTCATTGCAACAGGGGCATGATCCGACAGAGTACTTCCTCCAATTTTTACTTCTACTACAGACTCTATGAATCGATGTTCTACCAATATATAATCCAATCTAGAGTAAGTCTCATGTACATGTGAAAAAAAGGTATAGTCTCTATCTTTCATATTCCTGATTCTCCATATATCCACTAATTGACACTCATGCATCAGTTTCTTTAATAATCTCAAGGACCTGCTCTCCTCCCTCCTCACATAGGAAGTAGTATCCATCCGCGGGTCCATACAGACATTAAAGTCTCCAGCTATTACACCTCTCAAGAATATCTCCGGTTTCTTATTTGGACAATATATGCTAGCTATTGTACACTCAATTCCCTGTAATTTACCCCTCAAAAACAAAAACCTTCCCTCCGAATCCGTTTTTCTCTTCTCCACCTCAAACCTTATATTCTTTGCGAAACCTATAGCAACCCCTTTTGCTCTTTTAATTGGTGAGTCCGCATAATATCATGTCGGAAAATATCTAGTCTTCAGCCTAATCTTTGACTCCATCTCTAAGTGTGTCTCCTGTAAAAATACCACCGAAGATGTTCTATGTTGTAATTCTTTAAATAACCTAAATCTCTTCCCAGGGCAACACAACCCTTTTACATTATAGGTTATAAATTGGACTTCTTCCATCTTACCCTACTCCTCTTGACTCCTTCTTCCTCCTACCCCTCCTCCTCCTTGTTTCTCTTATCCCGAAGTGTTATTACCCCACTACTCTTTTCCCCTACCATATCCCTCCATCCCTCTCCCAATAGTCCCCTCCACCCCCCCCTTCCCCCCCCTCCCGCCCTACTAGGCCTACTATTTGCCTTCTAATCATTTGTGGCCCTAATGCCACGTTTGATTTTTAACCCTGGGGTTGGGCTCTGTCCATGTGCAGCTCACTTTCCCTCCATTTCCCCCAATGTCCCCCTATCTATCATTTCTCTATTTCTCCTTCTATCTAACTGCTATTCCTCTTTTCTCATAGCACATATCCCTCCTTCTTCCTCCTCCCAACCTGGGATCTCTATTTTCTGAATATTACGTTTATCAAGAAAGTCTCTCAGTTCCTCAGGAAATCTCAGGTACGCAGTGACTCCATTCTTCCATCCAATTAAACACGTCGAGCTACTCCATCTATATTGTATATTCTGTTTTTTCATCTGTTCTAGTAGTGGTTTCAATGATCTCTTTCTCCATAATGTCTCAGCTGTCAGGTCTGCAAAAACTTGTATATTTTTTCCTCCATATATAATACTGGTTCTTCCTTTTATCTTCTTCCATACCTCTTCTCTATCTCCATATTTATTGAATTGTACAACTACGTCTCTTGGTCTCTCTTCCACTCTTCCCGTTGGAACCTTCCTATCCTATATACATTGTCCAATTCATATTTCTCAGTATTGGGTTTATCCATAATGGAGTTTAAGATTTTACATATTGTCCCTCTTAGATCTTCTCCTTGTGTAAACTCCGGGACTCCTTTTATCATAAGATTATTTTTCCTATGCTTATTACCTTGTATCTCCAACTTGTACTGCAGCTTTTTTTGTTCTTTCCTCATCTCCATTATCTGATTTTTTAATTCTGGAATAGCTTGAGCATGTTTTTTGATTTTTTTTCTTCCATTTCTTCTACTCTGGATAATAAATGTCCCTAATCATTTCAAATAATCCCCATCTCTTGTTTAATAGATTTTTCCAAATTTTTAAACATTTCTGCCATCTCCTTTTTATTTGGGATTTGTAGTTCTCCTTCATTTTCTCTTAACTTTGTTCCCTCCGATGATTGTTCGTTATTATTATCCATTTCCTCAGAAGACCTGGCGCTCTTATCCAAACTGTTTTCCATTATACTCCTTTCACATGCCCCCTGAGATCTTTCTGGGGTCACATTTCCCTGGGACGTATATTTCCTAATCGTTCCACATTGGGGGTGCTTAGGGCCACTCCCTTTACTGTTTTTACTCTTCATATTTGCTGTAGATCCAGACCCTCTTCTCTAAGCTCTAGGGCATGTGCTATAATTACCCTTGGGAGAATTCAAATTTTCTTCTGTCCCCTTGGGAATCCCCCTTTTCCTCCGTGTATTCCTCCTCTACCTCAACCTGAATAATCAACATACAGGATCAATATACAGTCCAGCCACCCTCACTCACCCTCCTTCCGACTGCTTTTTCAGTGAGGCATTTTTCCAGGTTCCTTATGCGCTGTCTGTCTTTGTTTCCTCTCTAGGGGGATTCCTCCGGGTCACGCTCCTCTTCCTTCACCTGCTCTCCTTTACAGGTAGCAGGCAGGGTGCTTCTCTGTCAAGCCGGCGTCTCTTCAGCTCCTTAGCACGCCGGCCGGCTTTTTCCTTTCCCTCCTCACAGGGTCCTGCTTGTAGCTGTCTCCACTCGCAGCTGTCAGTGAGAAGCCAGTGCCTCACCTCTGCCTGGGAACGCCGGCCGGCTTCTCTTCCTCCCAGTAGTCCCTTGCGGGAGGTTACGTGGCCACCTTGCGTCCTCCAGGCTCCCAGCAACCTGCTATCTCAGACGGGAAGCACCAGCCTTCCCACCGCAGCGGACCCACAGCACACCGTCCTCCTCACTTCTCCAGCAGGATCTCGCTCAGAGGTAGGGCCTCCCGGGCATCTCCAGCGGCATTCAACGGGCACATTGAGGGGAAGGTGAGTGCCTTGCGGAGAGAGAGCTTACATCGCTCTCTCCCCTGCCGCCATGATCAGGCTCCCCCCCCCCTTTGTCTCTGCTCTTGCGATGATGTATCCATCCAAGGATCCATGCAAAAATTAAAATCTCCTGCCAAAATCCGAATACCCTTTTTAAACTCTAAGAGTTTTCTTAACATGCCCTCTAGATATATCATTGGGTTTTTATTAGGAAAATAAATATTTGCTATGGTACAATCTATTTATTGTAAATTCCCTTTCAAAAATAGGAACTGACCTTCTGGATCTACCAGCCTGTCTTTCACAGCAAAGCTTACATTTTTTGCTAGGCCATTTGCTACCCCTTTTGCACGTTTTATTGGTGAATCGGCCTAATACCACATAGGGTAGCATTTGGAAGTTAATTTAATATTTGTATCTTGTGATATATGCGTTTCTTGCAGAAATACCACATCAACAGAACGCTGATGTATTTCCCTAAGGATCTCATGCCTTTTTGCAAGGGTATTAAGACCTTTCACATTATTTGTCATAAATAGAGATGAGCGAATCGAACATGACGAAGTGGAATTCGTTCCGAAGATTTGGAAAAATTCGATTCGCGACGAATCCGAAGATTAGCAAACTTCGGATGCACGAATCAAATTTTCCCAAAAATGGCGGCGACATGTGTGGCGACAGGAGAAAATGGACAGAGAAGATGGGGCGGGGATCTCTGGGAAGGCGCGCAGACAAGGCGCGCTGACCCATAATGCATTCATGAGTCATGAATCATGACATGTGATCGCATTAGCCAATCAGCAGCCAGCCAGCACTGTGTAATGGTGGAGCTATAAATTGCGGCCATCTTAGAATTCTCCATTAGCCTCCGGTCATTCAAGAGAGACAGACCTGTCTGTATTAAGGGACAGAGTTAGGGCCACAGAGACTTTAGGGCCACAGAATCGTTACTCAGGGACACAGAATCGTTACTCAGGGACACAGAATCGTTACTCAGAGACACAGAATCGTTACTCAGGGACAAAGAATCGTTACTCAGGGACACAGAATCGTTACTCAGGGACACAGAATCGTTACTCAGGGACACAGAATCATTACTCAGGGCCACAGCTATCAAAGAATCGAAAATTTAAAGTGACATACACCCTTTTTTTTTTTGGTGGCTGTCGTGCACAGTTGGTGCTGCAGTTTGCCGATTGTGCAAAATAAACTGACTTTCTGCTTCACAACCACTATTGTACGTTCAAAGAGTTAAATCCATTTACACGCCGGGTGGCGGTAATATTTTTTGGGTGATTAGTGCATTCCAGTGACATAAACGTACAGTTTCCAGCCAACGGCAAGCTGCAATTGACCGATTGTGCTAAATAAACTGACTTTCTGCTTCACAACCACTATTGTACGTTCAAAGAGTTAAATCCATATACACGCCGGGTGGCGGTAATATTTTTTGGGTGATTAGTGCATTCCAGTGACATAAACGTACAGTTTCCAGCCAACGGCAAGCTGCAATTGACCGATTGTGCTAAATAAACTGACTTTCTGCTTCACAACCACTATTGTACGTTCAAAGAGTTAGATCCATTTACACGCCGGGTAGCGGTAATATTTTTTGGGTGATTAGTGCATTCCAGTGACATAAACGTACAGTTTCCAGCCAGCGGCAAGCTGCAATTGACCGATTGTGCTAAATAAACTGACTTTCTGCATCACAACCACTATTGTACGTTCAAAGAGTTAAATCCATTTACACGCCGGCTGGCGGTAATATTTTTTGGGTGATTAGTGCATTCCAGTGACAGAAACGTACAGTTTCCAGCCAACGGCAAGCTGCAATTGACCGATTGTGTACAATAAACTGACTTTCTGCTTCACAACCACCATTGTACGTTCAAAGAGTTAGATCCATTTACACGCCGGGTGGCGGTAATATTTTTTGGGTGATTAGTGCATTCCAGTGACAGAAACGTACAGTTTCCAGCCAACGGCAAGCTGCAATTGACCGATTGTGTACAATAAACTGACTTTCTGCTTCACAACCACCATTGTACGTTCAAAGAGTTAGATCCATTTACACGCCGGGTGGCGGTAATATTTTTTGGGTGATTAGTGCATTCCAGTGACAGAAACGTACAGTTTCCACCCAACGGCAAGCTGCAATTGACCGATTGTGTACAATAAACTGACTTTCTGCTTCACAACCACCATTGTACGTTCAAAGAGTTAGATCCATTTACACGCCGGGTGGCGGTAATATTTTTTGGGTGATTAGTGCATTCCAGTGACATAAACGTACAGTTTCCAGCCAACGGCAAGCTGCAATTGACCGATTGTGCTAAATAAACTGACTTTCTGCTTCACAACCACTATTGTACGTTCAAAGAATTAAATCCATTTACACGCCGGCTGGCGGTAATATTTTTTGGGTGATTAGTGCATTCCAGTGACAGAAACGTACAGTTTCCAGCCAACGGCAAGCTGCAATTGACCGATTGTGTACAATAAACTGACTTTCTGCTTCACAACCACCATTGTACGTTCAAAGAGTTAGATCCATTTACACGCCGGGTGGCGGTAATATTTTTTGGGTGATTAGTCCATTCCAGTGACAGAAACGTACAGTTTCCAGCCAACGGCAAGCTGCAATTGACCGATTGTGCTAAATAAACTGATTTTCTGCTTCACAACCACTATTGTACGTTCAAAGAGTTAAATCCATTTACACGCCGGCTGGCGGTAATATTTTTTGGGTGATTAGTGCATTCCAGTGACAGAAATGTACAGTTTCCAGCCAACGGCAAGCTGCAATTGACCGATTGTGTACAATAAACTGACTTTCTGCTTCACAACCACCATTGTACGTTCAAAGAGTTAGATCCATTTACACGCCGGGTGGCGGTAATATTTTTTGGGTGATTAGTGCATTCCAGTGACATAAACGTACAGTTTCCAGCCAACGGCAAGCTGCAATTGACCGATTGTGCTAAATAAACTGACTTTCTGCTTCACAACCACTATTGTACGTTCAAAGAGTTAAATCCATTTACACGCCGGCTGGCGGTAATATTTTTTGGGTGATTAGTGCATTCCAGTGACAGAAACGTACAGTTTCCAGCCAACGGCAAGCTGCAATTGACCGATTGTGTACAATAAACTGACTTTCTGCTTCACAACCACCATTGTACGTTCAAAGAGTTAGATCCATTTACACGCCGGGTGGCGGTAATATTTTTTGGGTGATTAGTGCATTCCAGTGACATAAACGTACAGTTTCCAGCCAACGGCAAGCTGCAATTGACCGATTGTGCTAAATAAACTGACTTTCTGCTTCACAACCACTATTGTACGTTCAAAGTGTTAAATTCATTTACATGCCGGGTGGCGGTAATATTTTTTGGGTGATTAGTGCATTCCAGTGACAGAAACGTACAGTTTCCAGCCAACGGCAAGCTGCAATTGACCGATAGTGTACAATAAACTGACTTTCTGCTTCACAACCACCATTGTACGTTCAAAGAGTTAGATCCATTTACACGCCGGGTGGCGGTAATATTTTTTGGGTGATTAGTGCATTCCAGTGACAGAAACGTACAGTTTCCACCCAACGGCAAGCTGCAATTGACCGATTGTGCTAAATAAACTGACTTTCTGCTTCACAACCACCATTGTACGTTCAAAGAGTTAGATCCATTTACACGCCGGGTGGCGGTAATATTTTTTGGGTGATTAGTGCATTCCAGTGACATAAACGTACAGTTTCCAGCCAACGGCAAGCTGCAATTGACCGATTGTGCTAAATAAACTGACTTTCTGCTTCACAACCACTATTGTACGTTCAAAGAATTAAATCCATTTACACGCCGGGTGGCGGTAATATTTTTTGGGTGATTAGTGCATTCCAGTGACAGAAACGTACAGTTTCCAGCCAACGGCAAGCTGCAATTGACCGATTGTGTACAATAAACTGACTTTCTGCTTCACAACCACCATTGTACGTTCAAAGAGTTAGATCCATTTACACGCCGGGTGGCGGTAATATTTTTTGGGTGATTAGTGCATTCCAGTGACATAAACGTACAGTTTACAGCCAACGGCAAGCTGCAATTGACCGATTGTGCTAAATAAACTGACTTTCTGCTTCACAACCACTATTGTACATTTAAAGAGTTAAATCCGGTTTTATTTTTGGGGTGCTTATTGAATTAAAGAGTATGTCAGACAACACGCAGAGGAGTGGCAGAGGAGGCAATGTTTCTGGAGCGAGCAGACGTGGCAGCAGAGGAAGGGGTCGAGGCAGCACTAGTCGCAGCCAGAGGCCAGTGCTCCCGGTGTCATCCAGCGGTCGTGTCTCCACCGACAACCCTGCCGTCATCGATTGGTTGACTCGGTCGTCTTCCTCTTCCCAGGTCACCTCTGACACCTACAGCCAACGGTCGGTGGGTACGTCAGACACAACCGTTAGTTGGCATGGCCCGGGAGCAAGCCCACTGAAATCACGTGTCCTTGACCTGCCCCTTTGGTGTTCCCTCACCAAGCGAAGTATCGCATGCTGTGGGCTCAGCCCCACTGTACAGTGAGGAAGAGCTAACAGAGGGCGGTCAGGAACGGGGGGAGACATCCGCCTCTTCAGCAGCCAGGCGAAGAAGTACTGGCGAGGAGAGTGGCTCGGTAGCCGGTCTAGAGACAGGTCTGTCTCCTGACCCACACGCAGGGGGCTAGTAGTGACGCGGAGACCCTAATTGATGATGATGAGGCTGATCGCACTTGGCAGCCTCGTCGTCATCAGGCTATTGCTTCCGCATCATCAGGAGAAGAGGGTGCCAGCTTGCCAGCGAGCAAAACAGTCGGTGGGTTGCCCAGGAGGCAGCAGGGTCGCAGCAGTGTCACTGGAGCCAAACAGCCACGGAGTAGAGCACCAGCTCCACTGCAGCCTACCACCACGGCCAGTAGTGGTGCCGGTGTGCACGGAGGAAGTAGCAGTCAGCCAGTGAGGAGTAGCGGGGGCAAAGTTTCCTACTCGGCGGTGTGGCAATTTTTCGTCACGCCGCCCGAGGAAGTAAACGTAGCCATATGTCGACTATGTGGCCAGAAAGTCAAGCGTGGCCAGGGGGCCAATGTTGGGACTACAGCGTTGCGTCAGCATATGCAGCGTCGCCATTCGGTGGCCTGGGAAAACCGTGATAAAGATACGGCGGTTCTGCCTGCCCCAGCCCCCGCTCCATCACCCGCTCCGTTACTTGCTCCGTCACCCGACGTCAATCGCCCTCTATCAGCCAGTCAAGGCTCCAACACCTCTGCTGAGGGGAGTTGTCGCTCGTTGGCATCTTCCGCTCGTTCAGATGCTCTTTCTCCTGCTACTCCTCTTCACGGATTCCGTCAGCAGTCTTTCTTGGAATCCGTTTCCAAGAGACAACAGTTTGCGAGCACGCACCCGACGGTGCAGAAGCTGAACGTCCTCCTGTCCAAGTTGCTGGTGCTGCAGTCCCTCCCTTTCCAAGTGGTGGACTCAGCACCTTTCCGAGAAATGATGGCTTGTGCCGAGCCGCGGTGGAGAGTACCAAGCCGGCATTTCTTTGCCAAAAAGGCAGTGCCAGCCCTGCATTCACATGTAGAAGAGATGGTGGGCCAGTCTTTGAGCATGTCGGTCTCTGCCAAAGTGCACGGCAGCGCCGACGTGTGGAGCTGTAACTACGGTCAGGGACAGTACGTGTCATTTACGGCCCACTGGGTGAACGTGGTGCTGGCACAGCCGCACCAGCAACTTGGATAGGTCACGCCGCTTTTGCCTCCACGTTTGCACGTCCTTGGTCCAGCAAAGATGTCCGCCTCTACCACCTCTTCTTCCGTCGTGTCCTCAGCCGCCACCCCCGTGCCAAGTCCCATTACCCGACCGGCATATCACATGTGCAGGGCGCAACGGTGTCACGCTGTGCTGCACCTGGTATGCCTTGGCAAACGTAGTCACACAGGGGAGGAACTTCTGAGTGTAATGAACAGAGAAATCGACAGATGGCTGTCTCCGCGCAAACTGAAAATCGGAACCATGTTGACCGACAACGGAAAGAACATGGTGTCTGCTCTGCATCAAGGAAGGTTGTGCCATGCGCCATGCATGGCTCACGTGTTCAATCTGGTTGTCAAGCGGTTCCTAAAATCCACCATCCCACTGCAAGACATCCTTAAAATGTCACGTAAACTTTGCATGCATTTCAGCCATTCCTACACCGCAAAGCACACCCTCCTTGAGCTGCAGCGGCAGAACGGAATTCCACAGCATCGCCTGATCTGCGACGTTGCAACAAGGTGGAATTCAACCCTACATATGTTAGACCGCCTTTACGAACAGCGAAAGGCCATCACCGATTTCCTGATGTTACAAGCGGATAAAGGTACTCCCCTGTGTAACTTAGATGTCAGCCATTGGCAGCTCATGCGTGACACCTGCCGCTTGCTCAGGCCGTTTGAGGAGGCCACGCTATTCGTGAGTCGGCAGGACTATGGGATGAACGACGTCATTCCTCTGTTGCACGTCCTGGAACAAATGCTGTTAACAATGGCTGGTCAGGGTGCGGTAGACGTGGCACACAGATCTCAACGCCACATGACCCCTGTGGGGGCAGGACAGGAAGAAGAGGAGGAGGTAGAGGAGGACATTGGTGCTCAGGAATTATTGAGTGAAATGATTTCCACTCAGCGGACAGGAGTGGAGGAGCAGGAGCATCTGGTAGAGGAGGAGGAGGAGACAGAGGACCCAGACGCACCGTGGCAGTATGCTGTGGAGATGGAGGCAGGGAGTCCCTCGCATTCCCTGGCACAAATGGCCCATAGCATGCTCGGTTGCTTGCGTAGCGACAGCCGAATAATAACCATCAGACAGAGGGATGACTTTTGGCTGTCCACCTTGTTGGACCCTCGCTACCGTTCAAAAATGGTGGCCTTTTTCACACCTGCTGAGAGGGAGGCCAAAATAAAGTACTATAAAAACCACCTATGTAGTCACGCAGTATATAGCCCTATCGGCCACTTTCTGGCATCCAGTTGCTGTAGCCCCCATCACCACACTGTGCCACGGGCCCCTGTACCGCCTTCTCATACTGCTGCCAGATCCATCCTCTGCCATGTGCGTCTTTGTCGTCTGCTCACGCTGCTGGGTTCCAGTTTTAAACCTAGGCCTGTGTATGGCTTCCGAATACTGCTGCCTCCACCGCCACCCTGCGCCATGTGCCTCTGTCGTCTGCTCACGCTGCTGACGGCTTCCGCTTTTTAACCTAGGCCTGTGTATGGCTTCCGAATACTACTGCCTCCACCGCCACCCTGCGCCATGTGCCTCTGTCGTCTGCTCACGCTGCTGACGGCTTCCGCTTTTTAAACTAGTCCTGTGTATGTCTTCCGAATACTGCTGCCTCCACCGCCACCCTGCGCCATGTGCCACTTTCAGGTCTCCTTACACTGTTGGTGGGTTCCATTTTGTGATAGGGTGCTGTATGGCCTTCCATTGCTGCTGCCTCCACCGCCACCCTGCGCCATGTGCCTCTGTCGTCTGCTCACGCTGCTGACGGCTTCCGCTTTTTAACTGAGGCCTGTGTTTGGCTTCCGAATACTGCTGCATCCACCGCCACCCTGCGCCATGTGTCTCTGTCGTCTGCTCACGCTGCTGACGGCTTCCGCTTTTTAACCTAGGCCTGTGTATGGCTTCCGAATACTGCTGCCTCCACCGCCACCCTGCGCCATGTGCCTCTGTCGTCTGCTCACGCTGCTGACGGCTTCCGCTTTTTAAACTAGTCCTGTGTATGTCTTCCGAATACTGCTGCCTCCACTGCCACCCTGCGCCATGTGCCACTTTCAGGTCTCCTTACACTGTTGGTGGGTTCCATTTTGTGATAGGGTGCTGTATGGCCTTCCATTGCTGCTGCCTCCACCGCCACCCTGCGCCATGTGCCTCTGTCGTCTGCTCACGCTGCTGACGGCTTCCGCTTTTTAACCGAGGCCTGTGTTTGGCTTCCGAATACTGCTGCATCCACCGCCACCCTGCGCCATGTGTCTCTGTCGTCTGCTCATGCTGCTGACGGCTTCCGCTTTTTAACCTAGGCCTGTGTATGGCTTCCGAATACTGCTGCCTCCACCGCCACCCTGCGCCATGTGCCTCTGTCGTCTGCTCACGCTGCTGACGGCTTCCGCTTTTTAAACTAGTCCTGTGTATGTCTTCCGAATACTGCTGCCTCCACCGCCACCCTGCGCCATGTGCCACTTTCAGGTCTCCTTACACTGTTGGTGGGTTCCATTTTGTGATAGGGTGCTGTATGGCCTTCCATTGCTGCTGCCTCCACCGCCACCCTGCGCCATGTGCCTCTGTCGTCTGCTCACGCTGCTGACGGCTTCCGCTTTTTAACCGAGACCTGTGTTTGGCTTCCGAATACTGCTGCATCCACCGCCACCCTGCGCCATGTGTCTCTGTCGTCTGCTCACGCTGCTGACGGCTTCTGCTTTTTAACCTAGGCCTGTGTATGGCTTCCGAATACTGCTGCCTCCACCGCCACCCTGCGCCATGTGCCTCTGTCGTTTGCTCACGCTGCTGACGGCTTCCGCTTTTTAAACTAGTCCTGTGTATGTCTTCCGAATACTGCTGCCTCCACCGCCACCCTGCGCCATGTGCCACTTTCAGGTCTCCTTACACTGTTGGTGGGTTCCATTTTGTGATAGGGTGCTGTATGGCCTTCCATTGCTGCTGCCTCCACCGCCACCCTGCGCCATGTGCCTCTGTCGTCTGCTCACGCTGCTGACGGCTTCCGCTTTTTAACCGAGGCCTGTATTTGGCTTCCGAATACTGCTGCATCCACCGCCACCCTGCGCCATGTGTCTCTGTCGTCTGCTCATGCTGTTGACGGCTTCCGCTTTTTAACCTAGGCCTGTGTATGGCTTCCGAATACTGCTGCCTCCACCGCCACCCTGCGCCATGTGCCTCTGTCGTCTGCTCACGCTGCTGACGGCTTCCACTTTTTAAACTAGTCCTGTGTATGTCTTCCGAATACTGCTGCCTCCACCGCCACCCTGCGCCATGTGCCACTTTCAGGTCTCCTTACACTGTTGGTGGGTTCCATTTTGTGATAGGGTGCTGTATGGCCTTCCATTGCTGCTGCCTCCACCGCCACCCTGCGCCATGTGCCTCTGTCGTCTGCTCACGCTGCTGACGCCTTCCGCTTTTTAACCGAGGCCTGTGTTTGGCTTCCGAATACTGCTGCATCCACCGCCACCCTGCGCCATGTGTCTCTGTCGTCTGCTCACGCTGCTGACGGCTTCCGCTTTTTAACCTAGGCCTGTGTATGGCTTCCGAATACTGCTGCCTCCACCGCCACCCTGCGCCATGTGCCTCTGTCGTCTGCTCACGCTGCTGACGGCTTCCGCTTTTTAAACTAGTCCTGTGTATGTCTTCCGAATACTGCTGCCTCCACCGCCACCCTGCGCCATGTGCCACTTTCAGGTCTCCTTACACTGTTGGTGGGTTCCATTGTGTGATAGGGTGCTGTATGGCCTTCCATTGCTGCTGCCTCCACCGCCACCCTGCGCCATGTGCCTCTGTCGTCTGCTCACGCTGCTGACGGCTTCCGCTTTTTAACCGAGGCCTGTGTTTGGCTTCCGAATACTGCTGCATCCACCGCCACCCTGCGCCATGTGTCTCTGTCGTCTGCTCACGCTGCTGACGGCTTCCGCTTTTTAACCTAGGCCTGTGTATGGCTTCCGAATACTGCTGCCTCCACCGCCACCCTGCGCCATGTGCCTCTGTCGTCTGCTCACGCTGCTGACGGCTTCCGCTTTTTAAACTAGTCCTGTGTATGTCTTCCGAATACTGCTGCCTCCACCGCCACCCTGCGCCATGTGCCACTTTCAGGTCTCCTTACACTGTTGGTGGGTTCCATTTTGTGATAGGGTGCTGTATGGCCTTCCATTGCTGCTGCCTCCACCGCCACCCTGCGCCATGTGCCTCTGTCGTCTGCTCACGCTGCTGACGGCTTCCGCTTTTTAACCGAGGCCTGTGTTTGGCTTCCGAATACTGCTGCATCCACCGCCACCCTGCGCCATGTGTCTCTGTCGTCTGCTCACGCTGCTGACGGCTTCCGCTTTTTAACCTAGGCCTGTGTATGGCCTTCAATTGAAGCTGCTTCTGCTCCGCCACTCTGCCATTGGACTCTTGATAGTCGTCTCCCCACGCTGCTGCTGGGGGGACTTTTTAACATAGGCCTCTGTATGGCCTTCAATTTTAGCTGCTTACGCTCCGCCACTCTGCCATGGGCCCCTGTACCGCCTCCTCATGCTGCTGCCAGGCCCGTAATCTGCCATGGTCCCCCGTACCGACTCCTCATGCTGCTGCCAGGCCTGTAATCTGTCATGGGCCCCTGTACCGCCTCCTCATGCTGCTGCCAGGTCCAGAGTGTGTCATGGGTCCCTGTACGGCCTCCCATTGCTGCTGTCTCCATCGCCACACTCTGCCATGTGCCACTTTCAGGTCTCCTCACACTGCTGGTGGGTTCCATTTTGTCATAGGGTGCTGTATGGCCTCCCATTGCTGCTGCCTCCACCGCCACACTGTGGCTCCACACTCTGGTTTTGGCCCCGTGACTGCCCAAATGAGTGAAGTGTGCGGTGATTCTAAGATCGACGGCACTCATCTGCATGTCATACTGACTGACAGTATTATTTCTCTTCCCCAGCAGACTCCAAGGGCATTTAAATTAAAGGTACAGTGTTCTGCACTAATATAAAGGGTCTCTGAAGCCTAGAAACACCCTTTTTATAAGTTAAATTCGCAGCGAATATATTCGGCACGAAGCGAATTTAATCGGCAAATTCCGCGAATCAGCCGAACCGAATTTTTGAATAATTCGCTCATCTCTAGTCATAAAATTACTTAAACTCATTCCTATTACTGACTCTCTTCTCCCTCCTTATTTCAAAATAATGGAGAACGATGGAGTAAATTTTGGAACAGGCATAGATTTTCAGCGTGACTTTTACCTCCCTTCCCCCCCAACCAATCTAATCCCCTTTCTCTCCCATCCAACCCTCCCTCTTTTTAAAACCATTTGGCCCATAACCTAGCCATGGAATCTACTGTGGTTTCTCCCACTATCGATTCCTTGACGGGGTAAGACTTAGAACACATACACCAAACCCGACCATTATTTCAATCTTTTGGTTATGCTCCCGTGTAACCCCCATTTGTGCCTCCCAATGCCCTACAAACGAAGGAGAGAGAAAACAAAAAAAAAAAAAAATAGGAGAGAATTTCCCTTCTTCCCTTCTCTTTCTTTCCCTTTCCTTTCTCAACCCACCGCCCCCCCCCCCCCCCTTCCTACCCTCCGGTCATATCCTACCATTGCGCCTCCCATCTCGATAGAAAAGAAAAAACAAACACAGCAACACAACAGCAGACCTAAAAGAAAGAAAGGAGAAAAAAAAAAACACTACTACTTATGACCTTTCTGTCATACTTTCTTTTTAGAAACCAATTGCCACTTTTCCTTTCCTAAATCTACCCCCTCCTTAACACCAACAGACCAACCGGGGATATTATCTGTAGATCAAGTTTTTCACAAAAGGTCTTTAAATCTTCTGGAAATCTCAGTCTCGCCGATTGTCCATCTTTCCTCCGAATCAGGCATACTGGAAAGCCCCAGTTGTACCAAACATTTTTTTTCCTCATTAACTCTAATAAAGGTTTCAAAGACCTTCTCCTAGCCAGTGTCTCTGGTGCCACATCTGCATAGATTTGCAAACTTGCTTCTCCATATTTGACTACTGGGATTCCCCGTAGTTTCTTCCATATGTTTACCCTGTCATCATAATGATGTAATTTCACAATCACATCTCTCGGGACCTCTAATGTCACTCCTTGGGGATATTTAATCCTATGTACTCTATTTTCAAATGTTCTGTCAGTGGTCTACCCATTATTGGGTTCAATATTTTCCTCATTTCAACCCATAAGTCTTCTACTGCTTGAGCCTTTGGTAGGCCCCGGATCCTCAGGTTATTCCTTCGATCTCTATTCTCTTGATCTTCCATTTTGTATGCCAATTCCCTCTGCTCTTTTTTCAATTCTTCCACCTGCGCTTCTAGCTTAATAATTACTTGCGCACGTTCCTCTAATTTTTCTTCTGTTTCTTCTACTTGGGATAAAGCTTGACCCAGATAATTGTGTAATACTGTCAATTCGTTCTTTATGGAGTGCTCTAGTTTCACAAACATCTCTGTGATATCCATTTTTTAGGTATTTGCGGACTTATCCCTTGTTCTTCGTTATTTCTAGTATCTATCCTTGTTTCAATATTCATAGCATCTTCAGTCTAATTTAAATTCAGTACTCCTAGGGACAGTCTAGCATGATCTCCAGTATTAGTTATCAGTTCTTGACTTCTCTTTGTCCCTTGCTGTCTCTCAAGGGTATGCTGCTCTAGACTTTTCTCCTGTAGGGGCATATATTTTTTTATTGTACATGATTGTGGAGTTTTTGTTCCACCGCCTTTTGCTGATCTACTCTTTATTACGTTGATTATTGCCCTTCCTGCTCTAAGTTAGAATATTATCTTCAAGTTCACTCTAATTAAACTTGGACATTAGATATTCATCTGGATGTATTTTTCTTCTTTATATCCCTTCTTTCAAGTAGTGATATTTGATATTATTCCACCTCTAGTTCACTACTCCTCTAGACCCTGTGGATGACCCTCTCCTTTCTTCCTTTGACTCAGTTAGTCCCATCAACCACCTGAGTCCACCTCTGTCCCCCTTATAGCAAAGAAAAAAAATAACAGCAGACAGCTTTTATTATTATGCCTTTCCTTTTGTTGCTGCTATCCGCAGCCACTCACCCTCTCCTTCCGGACTCTGTGTATGGAGTCTCTCAGGATCCTGCTGCAGTCCTACTGAGGATGTAATGTCCTTGTTTCAGTACTAGTGTACAAGTATGTATAGGGATTCGTGCCTGGCCAATGGCTGGATGTCCTTCCCCTGCTGCTGTCGGTGGTATGAGTCACACTGGGGCAGGCAGATGTTGTTTGAGGCATCACGCCCAGCGCTGTGCTGCCCTTCTCTGCTGTTTGGCATTGTAGCTGGTGGATACTGGGGAGTTTCCCCATCCCTGTAGTCTCAGGATGCCTTTAGAAAAAAAAAAAGAAAAAACAGCTTTCGTTGTTGGCGAGGAGGTGTCCTATGTTTAGCCACAGACAGGCGCTGGTGGCTGCAACCTTTCCCTTGGTGCTGGGAACAGTTAAAAGTGAGGATATCTCTGGGGCTGCCGGTGGAGTGTTCACCCTCTGTCAGGAATGGACTTGCCAATAATGGTGGGACTCATCTGCCTTGTGGGCTGCAGTACCAGGGCTGGCCAGCGGGTGCTCTCAGCAATCAGAGACTCACCCCTGCAGTCAGCCAAACACCTGAAGCTGATTGCAGGGGTTATATTTAAGGAATGGCCAGACTCACAGTCAGGGCCTTGGTGTGTGTTTTTCCATGGGCCCCTGTATCTTGTATCCTGTGTTCCTGTTCCTGCCTGACTTGTTGCCGACCCTGCCTGATCCTGACCTCTGCTGACATCTCCTGTTTGATCCCTGGCTTGTGACCCTGACCATTCTCTGCCTGACCCTCTGCACCGCGCTGCCCGTGAGTTACTGAACCCAGCTTGTGACCCTGACCACTCTCCCGCCTGTTCCTGGTACTCCGTTTGCCCGTTTGCTACTGACCCGGCCTGTCTGACTACTCTTTGTATTGTATGTATTGTTATCGGTGGGTGGTTTGGTTTGGTTTGTTTGCACTGTGTTTATGTTTAGTTTTGCACTGCGTTTTGTATTGTTAGTCTTAATAAATCATATTGTTTATACCATATCTGAAGCCTGCGTTTCCCTGTGTCAGTCCACACACCTCTGGTCATACCCGGAGCCCTGACACCCTCTTTGGTACACATGATGGGTCCTGACTTTCTAGGCCGTTAAAGTTTTTCCTTTTTCTGCCTGTTTGGTCCATTTGTGGTTCCATGAATAGGAGCATCCAGAGTTGTCCACATTTCTCAGTTGCATGAGGTAGCCATGTACCAGCAGAGAAATTTCCTTCCTTAATATATCATGCGTACCATTAGGTGGTACTGGTCGCTGTCTGACAAATGGTCTTCCCTGCAGTCTTGCATGCAGGTCCTCTGGTATCCGCTTCCAAGGTGGCCCCGTGACCACAGTTCCATTTGATGATTTTGTCCTGGTAAAACTCTTCCACTGCTTTGGACGACCAGATTAGTTCAGGTCTGTCGGCCTCGGTATCACTTAATACAGTCTGGGAGGCTTTTCTCCTCCTTTTGCTCCACTGGTCGGTGATCACGATGGACGCCAGCCTGTTCAGCTGGGAATGGGCTCTGGTTCGGGATTGGCTTAGAGTGGGATTCCAGAGGAGGATCAGCTGCTCATCAATATCTTGGAGCTATGTGCAATCAGGCTGTGCCAGGATTGATGGACGGGTCTCTTTCGGAGGCGAGCAATCAGGATCCAATCTGACAACACCGCCATGGTGGCCTATGTCAACATCCAAGATGGTGTGAGGAGTGCTACAGTGGCGCTGGAGGACCTGCGTATCCTTTCACGTGCTAGCCCTTTCCACCGTATACATTTCAGGTGTCAGGAACTAGCAGGCGCATTTGCTCAGCTGCCCGATGCTGGATCAAGGAGAGTGATCCCTGCACACAGATATGTTCATTCTAATTTGTCTACACTGGGGCACTCCAGATGCTGTTTTCTGGTACCTCACCTCCTCCGGCAGGTCCTGGGGTTCGGAGCCAGAGCGCAGATGCAACAAGGGTGCAGGTGACGGCGTGGGGTCAGTATCGCCTCACCTATGCATTTCCTCCTCTCAGGTTTCTTCCTCATCGGTTGCACAGGCTACAGGTCGAAAGGATTCCAGCCCTTCTGTTGGCTCTGGACTGGCCTCGTCGACCAGGTACACCGGCTTGGTGTGGCTGGTCGCAGATGCTCCCTGGCAGCTGCCTCAAGTTCCAACAGTGCCAAGGACCATTCTTTCTCCCTACCTACTGGTTCCGACCTTCACAGTTTAACTATTGAATGTCTGGTTCTGGGAGACGGGGGGTTTTGGGTTCAGTGCTCCTTACTATGTTGCTGCCATGCAGGTCTACTTCTCAGTGGTGGTTTTTGGTCATTCTTCAATGGGGTGTTTGAATGCAAGCTTGCCTTGAATACCTTCAGGGCTGGGTTTATGTGCTGGCAATCTTCTTTCAACCATGCTTGGCCACTCACTCACTGGTACCTTCATCCACATGATTCACAGTAGGTTCATCATGTGCATTTCCTGTTTTCATTGTGGGACCTTGGTCCTTTCAGTCCTCAAGCCCCCCATTGAGAATATTTAGGTTATCCCCTTACTTATGCTATTTTAGAAATCTGCCTGTTTGTTTGTCCTCTCTTCCACGCGGCGGGTGTTTGAACTGACACTTTATTCCTTTTAGTTTTGCACAAGTGTTAGAGAGTCCCTGTCCCACCTCCCTTCCATGGGGGGTGTTGGATTTCCACCTGATAGAAGACTTTGTCCTGTCTTCCCTTTGTTTAGGGCCTTCTTGCCCTAAGGCATTTGCACTGCTTTTCTTGGCTGTGATTTGGGTGATTTGTGTATACCTATCTGTTGCGGCTTCCTTCCAGAGGTTGGATTCTTTTTTCCCCCAAGTTAACTTCCAGGACAGCGTCACATGAGAGATAGGCTCCTCCCAGAAGGGAACACATGATCCATTTTTTCAATAGAGGTACCCCCTGAGTGCCTCAGTTTTTGTTTTTTTGGCCAGTCAAGGACACATCCCCTGTTTGTTAATTTCTACTGGCCATCTAGCAGGGTACAGAGGCCACCTGGATGCAGCCATCCTAAAGGCAAAACAGGATGGGCTTCATGAAGGGTAATGCTTATTAATAGGAAACTCTCTTTTACTTTGCGATATTGCAAGACTGTAGGAGGGGGGTCTCCTTCTGCCTTCCCCTCCCTACAGGCTGTCCGGGGGCCCGCTCAGGGGAACAGGATTCACGGCACTTTGGCTACTGAACCAGAGGGTTGTTTCCCTTGTGGAGTGCAAGGTGTCATACCTGTATTTGCTGAGGTTGATCACACTGACAAACTTCTTGTGGTTTGTGCTACCTTGGGCACCCGACTGGGGTCAAGTGATGTCATTTCTGGTGTGCTACCTTGGGCATGCAACTAGGGTCAAGTGATGTAATTTCTGGTGTGCCGCGCCTGTAGTTATTTCCAGCGTCAGGAGGAAGTGGGCAGGCACCATTTTAGTTATGGGCAGACACAGAGGAGACATGGGATGCACACCACTCTACAGCTGTTTGTTCAGATTCACTTTGGCTGTAAAGGGGGCCAATTTGAGTGGACAGGAAAGGGCAGAGTCACACAGTTCCTTTTTATTTCTGGGAGAAACCAGCAATAAGGTAGGGACCTATCTGGCTGGCTGTTAATTCATTAGTGTAGCTCAGGCAGTTCACTGTTTTGGTACACAGTAGCCTGGGGAGCAATGGGTTACCCTGTTGCAAATACCTTAGTTCTAGCTGCCATATTGTCTTAGCTGATGGTTGTGGGTAGCTTGTCTTCACTCCTGTATTCTAATGTTATCTGGGAAAAGCAATAGATTTGGTAGGGTTGTCTTTTTTTTCTCGAAATGTCAGGTGGTGCTTAGTGCTGCGGATGCTGTTCTTTCTCTCTGCAGGCTAGGGCCCAGGAGGAGGAAAGAAAGGAGAAGGAAGCACCTGCAGAAGTAAAAAGGAAATGTCTTGCTTGTAAAAAAAAATGCTTTCCTGGCTCACCTCACATCAGCACACCATGAGTTGATCCTCCGGAGATAACCCCCAGGACCACCTCAAATAGCTAGAATAAAAGACCCTCCCTCCTGATCCCCGGTGTTCTTTTTGGTCACTCCAGGCCACCTGCCAAAGTTTCCAGATTGGATGGATATTGGTGAGCAGTATCCCCCCTACTGCACCTCCCCCCCCCCCAGGTTCTCTGCCTTTCCTGGTTTGGAAGACCCTGTGTGTGGGTGGTAAATCCCCCTAAAGCCAGGGTTACCTTTGTACTTGGGTTGTGGGCATCTGTTGCTTAAATAGCACATATTTTACTGGCCTTTGCGGTGCTTCTCATGGACTCTGCCTCTCTGCATGTCGGTTCCAAGTAAGCCAGTCTCTCTCTCTCTCTGCTTTTCTTCTTATCAGCAGAGGCTGTAGCTTAATTAATGCTTCTTTTCTTTTTGTCCTGACTGGTTGGAGACCTACTTTTGAACTTGGCAAGCTGCCCTTTGTTTCCTGCTGCCTTCCCTCACTGTAAGCTGATTAAAGGGGATATGACATTGAAGAAAAAAAAGAGCAAAAAGGGGGAAAATGGGGTGAAAGGAGAATGTTTTTTCCGTGGTCCCTCTCTCATGAAATGATTCTTGTTTTTAGATGAGCACACCGCAGAGGTCAGAGGCACAAATATCTAAAGATAGGTACGAGAGGGCTGCATGGGACAATGGTGGAAAGAGTGCTTACCATTTGCTCACATTTTTGTCTCAGCTGTTTTGCAGCAGCTGAAGCCCACAGCATACATGTCAAGTACCGCCAACGTTCTGTGTCCCCACGGCATGATGGATCCCTTCCATCTGCATGGAGGCCCTTGCTCTCTCCTGACCAAAATGAACAAGGGTCCAGGCATCTACCTCGGCCCAGACACAAGCGCAACATCCCTAACAGGGCCTATGCTTGGCCTGCAAACTCCCATTTTTACCAGGAAAGCTTATCTGCAAGAGCTACCTTAGGGAGGTGGCAGAAGACAAAGAGGAGGATGCAAAAAGATTTAAAGATTATATCCATGAGGCAGTACAGGAGAGCCTCCAGGACATGGTGACCCCAACTAGACGGTCTTCCCATAGGCCTACACAGCCCAAGACATCCCGCACCTCACCTGAAGAGGGTGTATTGGATGTATCCTTGGATCCAGAAGAGACTGGGCCTGTGACTTGATTACGATCTGGTAGACCCCTTTGTGGAAGCCATCAAGGAAGCCCTGGGTTAGGAGCCAGAGTCAATTCTGCCACAAAAGATCCACAGGTTTTTTTCTTTTTTTTTTTTTAAATTTAAATATTTATTAATTTTTCAGATAAACAAGTTATACAAACATACTCATTAAAACCTTAGCATATTATCAAAACATTTATCGTTTCATCCCTTTCCCCACCGTCCCCCCCTCCCCCTACCTATATACCACCCCTCCCCCCCATCCAGTCCTTGACCGCTTCTGCTCTGCATTTTCCTGTTTATTTCTGGAGATCGTAATCCCTATAAAAGAAGAACAAAATATGTTTCCATATTATTCTATGTTAATCCCCCATTACCTCCAAAGCTAGCCTTGACTTTTTTAATTCCTCCCATTTGTTCCATCTTGTATGGTGACTCTCCATCTTATCTTCATTCAAATGATAAAGTTTCTCCAATTTACGTATTTGATCCTTTGTGTCTTCTTTATATCAGATTTGTATTTCAAAGCCCATTTCACTGCTTTTATAGCATCTATCTGAACAATGTTTGTATACAATGATTCCACATCTATTGTCACCAATATGCAATCATTCATACACTCAAGACCTTTTAAGATATTAAGATTCCCACTGTCATTTAGAAAAGCTCTATTCTTCATCACTATTGCCTGTAAAAAAGAATCTACATATTCCCCCACTCTGGCAAATAGGGAATTAATCCCACTAATTATTGGCCTATCAGGTGGCTTATCCTTATTTTTATGTAATTTTGGTAAGTAATAAATGGTGGGTATTTTTGGATTTTTCAACAGTAAATATCTAGCTTCTTTTTTCATTCAAGACTTCTCTTTTAATAATACGTTTTAGATGTCCTTTCAGTTTTGTTGTAGGATTACCAATGAGTGTTTTATACGTATCCTTGATGTTTAACAGCCTATCCATTTCTTCATCATAATCAGCTTTATTGAGAACAACAATCCCTCCACCTTTATCTGCTCCTCTAATTACTATACTTTTTCTCTTTGTAAGATCTTTAATCCCCAATCTAATATTTTTTGGGGTATGGTTAATACCCTTCTTTGTCAAATTCTTAATATCATTCTCTACCATCTTTTTAAAGACTTCTAGACAAGCATTCCCTGGATTCTTTGGGTTGAAAGTAGAAGTATTTTTCAAACCACTATTTTTAAAATCACTATTATAAGAGCCCTTGGATGGGGGACACCCAGATCTCCTATCAGTATTGTTAATTCAAAAAAATTTTTAATATTTAATTTTCTCACAAATTTTTGAACATCAATAAAAACATCAAATTTATTGAGATCGATCTTTGGAACAAACTTCAGACCAAGATCCAATACCTTTAACTCTCTTTCAGTAAAAACAGCATCACTCAAATTATAAATCCTATTACCTAGTATTCTCTTTTTCTCTTTTTGTCTCCTGCCTCCTCTCTTTCCTCTACATCTTCTGTTCTATCTCCTCTGCCATAATTCCCTTGTTCTCTCCAATCCCTCTCTTGGGGTCTGTAACCCCTTGGTATCCTGTTCCAACCTCTGTGAGGGTTCTGAAAACCCCCTTTATAGAAAAAATGAATCCTGAAAACCTCCTCTTCCATACCAATTACCTCTAAAACCACCTGCTCTTCTGAAACTAGAAAAGCCCCTATTAGGTCTTCCATAACCTCCATTATAGTAACTCTGTTGTTTTACATCCCCTTCAGGTGTCCTAGTACCTTGCTCCAAATTTCTTTGGAACGACACTTTCTGTTTGGAGGGAGAGGTAACTATATGTTTTTTTTACCTCTGGTGATCTTAAAACATTATTCTCTTTCTCAGGTGTGGAAAGTTTGGAATCACATTCACCAATCAAAACATTTGAGTGCAGCTACGCGCGAGTATCCAACCGATAAAATGGCGGCCGGACCATTCGCGCATTGCGCAGTTTGACACGCAGTGGCCATTTTTAAGACTCCAAATCACCAGCAAAATGGCGCCCGTGCATGCGCAGTTGCGCCGATCGTTAGAGAGACGGCGCCAGCACATTTTTGGCGCGATTTTTGAACACATAAATGAGTAACCAGACGTCAGGCATGCATGGCATCACCCCTACTGTAGACGTGTATTGACACAAAACGCGTCTAGGAGGAGCCTTCGCACGCCTTGACGTCACGCCGCCGGATCAGGAGGTCCGGCGGCCAACCCTTGAATTTCACTGGTCAGTGTTTTTTGGATGTTTTTTCACAGCCGCTTTATCTGGCTACAGGCTGCAGGCATGTGTTTTATACATTGGATTTAATCAATTTTTTAAAATTACTACACTATGAGCATTTTTACTTCTCATACCTGGCACTGAGCCCCCATACCTCAGCCCCAGCATTTTAGGCTTCTGTGTGGATCCAAGGAGCAGTGTGATCCGACCAGACCAACATCTCCTTACCACTGAGGGACTACCAGGGTACTACCAAGCAGCGCCTACATGAGACCTCGGCCACATGTGACCTGCATATGCGCATTGAGATTGCGCTTCTGGTAAGTGGGCAATCTACCTACTCCTCGATATTGATTGGATTACACCAGCGTTTTTGGAAGTTTTTCCATAATTGAACTGATTACCACATCTGACACTATTGCATTGGACAATTATTATTATTTTTTTGCTAGTCATTGGACAATTTCTTTGTTTACCAGTCATTTCGATTTAATCGCTACAAGGATATTGTTTGTAGCGCTGCACTTTTATTTTGTCAATCAAAACATTGTCTTGCCATTTATAAACTTTGTTGTTCTTATAGTTATCAGTATCTCTTTTATATTTTTTGACTTTTTTAATCCTTGTATCTTTATCAATTTTAGTGATATGATCCTGAACTAATTTAGACCTTTCTTTATAATCACTCGTCTCCGCAAAGGGTAACATAATATCTTTCAATTTCTTAATCCTGGAATCAACCTTCTTTAATTTCACCTGACGTCTCTTAATATTTAATTCCAATAATTTGCTCTCACATCGATTAAAAAATAAAAACCATTCGTCCATCAAATCTTTATCTTCCAAACCATCATTTGCGGGTATCTCCCATCTTAATCTCCTAGGAGTGATTTTATCTCTCAAATATAACTCCAGTGTATTAACATCCTACCATATCCTAATTTGTTTCTCCATAAGATGTTTCAAACATTTAAAATTTTCTTCAAGATTTACACCATTCTTTGCCCCTATAGGGTTAAACACTTCATCAAGATTTACTTTCCTTTTTTCCATATACCCAAAAATGTCCATGGCTGCCAGCTCTTAATCCCTCACAAAAAAGAATCCACAAAACTGAAGAATAAATATAGGTGGCGCCAGACAACAAAATTTAGTAAATAATAATATAGACCCAAATTAATCAATAAACCAGCTGCAAGAGCTATCCTTTGTAAAAGTGCATACAAATGTGAAAAAATAAGATTGCGCTAATAACAGATCCAGTATATACCATAGCATTGACACATGAAAATTTTAAATCATATCAATAAACAAATATAAAAGTCCCAAAATATAAATCAATATTTGAAAGTCCCCCAAAAAATATATATGTGATAGTGAAAAAATAAAGATGCAAAAAAATCCTTTTTTGAAATAAAATCCACCAAGTGAATCCACCACCAAATGAACTGAATAAACTCACCAGAGCAATATGCTGATTATATTATAAACCAGCATAAGCGCTTTTTTGCTCTGGGAGCAACAATCTGCAAACAGTTGAGACACAGTTTAGGCTTGGAAGAGATGATTATCTAGAGCAATACTCTGCAGGAGACTCTGAAGATCCACTTTATTCACATCCCATCATATTTTAAGAGGTATTGGAATGGCCATTCGGAATATAAAAAAGGAAGCTTATGGTGCAGTACTTCTTAAAAACACTCTTTTAATAATGACAAAAACGCACTTATAAAAAATGGTGTCCAACCGACACCAGCATATTCAGCATAGACAGAAGCCAAGGAGTAGACCCACCCACAACACATATGCGCTCTTGCAATGTTAGGAGCGCGCTGACGTCACACACTCGAACCACGCCCTACGCGTGAATAGGAGAACACATAGGGAATATAAAAAAGGGTTTTGAGAAACATAGTGTTTCTAGACACTTTAAACTTGTACATAAATTGTGATCCCAGGTTGTTAACCTTCTATGGGATAAAGGTGGTAAAGCCCCACTGGAGAGGGACTGATTTGATCAATTAAATTTAAAAAAAAGAAACATACTGGATTTATGAGCTGAATTCCCTGAAACCACACGGGTTAAATATTGATATAGATCTAAATTGTTTTCTCACAAATTTTTAGTTTCCTTTTTTATATATTGTTTTTATATTTTGTATGATTTTGCTTTGGAGCTGGAGTACATTTATATACAGTGGGGCAAAAAAGTATTCAGTCAGCCACCAATGGTGCAAGTTCTCCCACTTACAAAGATGAGAGAGGCCTGTAATTGGCATCATAGGTAGACCTCAACTATGAGAGACAAAATGAGAAAACAAATCCAGACAATCACATTGGCTGATCTGGAAAGAATTTATTTGCAAATTATGGTGGAAAATAAGTATTTGGTCACCTACAAACAAGCAAGATTTCTGGCTCTCACAGACCTGGACCTTCTTCTTTAAGAGGCTCCTCTGTCCTGCACTCATTACCTGTATCAATGGCACCTGTTTGAGGTTGTTATCAGTATAAAAGACACCTGTCCACAACCTCAAACAGTCACACTCCAAACTCCACTATGGTGAAGACCAAAGAGCTGTCGAAGGACACCAGAAACAAAATTGTAGACCTGCACCAGGCTGGGAAGACTGAATCTGCAATAGGCAAGCAGCTTGGTGTGAACAAATCAACTGTGGGAGCAATAATTAGAAAATGGAATACATACAAAACCACTGATAATCTCCCTCGATCTGGGGCTCCACGCAAGATCTCACCCCGTGGAGTCAAAATGATCACAAGAACGGTGAGCAAAAATCCCAGGACCACATGGGGGGACCTAGTGAATGACCTGCAGAGAGCTGGGACCAACGTAACAAAGGTTACCATCAGTAACAGACTACGCCGCCAGGGACTCAGATCCTGCAGTGCCAGACGTGTCCCCCTGCTTAAGCCAATACATGACCGGGGCCCGTCTGAAGTTTGCTATAGAGCATTTGGATGATCCAGAAGAGGATTGGGAGAATGTCATATGGTCAGATGAAACCAAAATAGAACTGTTTGGTAGAAACACAACTCGTCGTGTTTGGAGGAGAGAGAATGCTGAGTTGCATCCAAGAACACCATACCTACTGTGAAGCATGGGGGTGGCAACATCATGCTTTGGGGCTGTTTCTCCACAAACGGACCAGGACGACTGATCCATGTACAGGACAGAATGAATGGGGCCATGTATCGTGAGATTTTGAGTGCAAACCTCCTTCCATCAGCAAGGGCATTGAAGATGAAACGTGGCTGGGTCTTCCAACATGACAATGATCCCAAACATACCGCCCGGGCAACGAAGGAGTGGCTTCGTAAGAAGCATTTCAAGGTCCTAGAGTGGCCTAGCCAGTCTCCAGATCTCAACCCCATAGAAAAACTTTGGAGGGAGTTGAAAGTCCGTGTTGCCCAGCGACAGCCCCAAAACATCACTGCTCTAGAGGAGATCTGCATGGAGGATGGGCCAACATACCAGCAACAGTGTGTGCCAACCTTGTGAAGACTTCCAGGAAATGTCTGACCTCTGTCATTGCTAACAAAGGATATATAACAAAGTATTGACATGAACTTTTCATATTCACCAAATACTTATTTCCACCATAATTTGCAAATAAATTCTTTCCAGATCAGCCAATGTGATTGTCTGGATTTGTTTTCTCATTTTGTCTCTCATAGTTGAGGTCTCCCTATGATGCCAATTACAGGCCTCTCTCATCTTTGTAAGTGGGAGAACTTGCACAATTGGTGGCTGACTAAATACTTTTTTGCCCCACTGTATATATTTACATATTATTGATTTTAGTATTGATTTAATATTTAAAACATTTTTTTTATATATTTGGTTCGGAATCCCTCTTTAGCTTGGAGGTTATGATCCCTTTAAGGGGATAAACATGAATTGTCTCACTATAATATTTATTTAATAGGTTCTCCCTTAATGGGGAGGTATGGTCCTTTTAGGGTCTAACAGATGTCAAGCATGTTTATTAGTTTGATGGTGAGATGTGGATATGTATATATTTAGTACTCCTGCCTCCAAGATATATTCTGTTTTTGCCATTTTCAAATTTTATGTTGAGTATGAAGACCTGTCATTGGCGTTTTCATACACGCGATTGTGAACTATTGTTAGCTGGCGTGAGTTTAATGCATTGCCTATATAATGAAGTTAGGACATCTCACACTCATCCGCTCTGTGAGGACGTCGAATGACGAAACACGTAGGGCGTGATTTGAGTGTGTGACGTCAGCGCGCTCCTAACATCGCAAGAGCGCATATGTGTTGTGGCTGGGTCTACTCCTTGGCTTCTGTCTATGCTGAATATGCTGGTATCGGTTGGACACCGTTTTTTGTAAGTGCGTTTTTGTCATTATTAAAAGAGTGTTTTTAAGAAGTACTGCACCATGAGCTTCTTTTTTTATATTCCGAGCGGCCATTCCAATACCTCTTAAAACAAGATGGGATGTGACTAAAGTGGATCTTCAGAGTCTCCTGCAGAGTATTGCTCTAGGAAATCATCTCTTCCAAGCCTAAGCTGTGTCTCAACTGTTTGCAGATCGTTGCTCCCAGAGCAAAAAAGTGTTTATGCTGGTTATAATATAGGTGTCCGTTTATGGACCAGCGGTAATAGATCGCTGCTCAATTCTCCGGCATTCTTGGAGAACACAGTTCTCCTGTGAATGCAGTTTATGAAGCAGTTCTCCAAATGAAAGGAGAACGGTCTCCAAACGCTGGAGAACGGTCTACAAACTCTGGAAAATGGCTCATTTTACTATAATCTCTCGAGATTACAGTAAAAGATCAGTTTACTAAGCAGAGGTAAATTATCTCTGCTTAGTTTTCGGTCCCTCTGATTCTCCAGCTCTGGGCTGGAGAATCTGGAGGGAGAACACAGATCTCCAGAGAAGGGCTGACATGATCTCCTGAGTGTCATAAACTGTGAATGACCAGAGAATAGCTGAGATCTGTTGAATCGCAGCTATTCTCTGTGTCATAAACGGACACCATAATCGGCATATTGCTCTGGTGAGTTTATTCAGTTCATTTGGTGGTGGATTCACTTGGTGGATATTATTTCAAAAAAGGATTTTTTTGCATCTTTATTTTTTCACTATCTCATATATATTTTTGGGGGGACTTTTAAATATTGATTTATATTTTGGGACTTTTATATTTGTTTATTGATATGATTTAAAATTTTCATGTGTCAATGCTATGGTATATACTGGATCTGTTACTAGCGTAGTCTTATTTTTTTCACATTTTTAAGGCCATTAACAATGAATTAAATTCCCATCCCATCTGTTTGTGTAAAACATCCCAAACTCTTAAAACATTAAATGTGGACAAACTTGTACTGTCTTAATTTAGTATTGCTTAGTGTATTTTCTATTTTAACCCAGCTTTTCCTCTCTGCATTATATGTCCAGTCAAAATTTCTCGCCAGATTTAAAAAGAGTCATAATATCTTTTTAAATCTGGGACTCCTAATCCTCCTTTTTCTTTATTTCTACATAAAATTTCCTGGCTTATTCTCGGTTTTTTATTCCTCCAAATAAATTGTCAACATTTTTTTAATTGCTCTAAAGTATACTTCTGGTAGTTTTAATTGGTATCATTTGAAATGTATAATATTTTTGGAACAATCACCATTTTTATCAAATTTATGTGACCTATCCATGATGGGGTTCCCCCTCCTAATTTCCTTAGTTCATCCCTGATCTCATTTAACAATGGGATATAATCCAATTTATACAAGTTCTTGGAGGATACAGTTAATTTTATTCCTAGATATTTCAATTCTTTTTCTCTCCAAACAAAGGGAAATTCCTCCTGTAACCTATTTTTCACTCTATTTGGAAGATTTATGTTTACAATTTCTGTTTTTGTTTGGTTAATTTTTAAATTTGACATCTTCCCATATTCTTTCAGTGATTTAATTAAATTTGGCAAAGTTAACCTTGGGTTTCCCACATAGAATAGCATGTCATCTACATAAGCTGCCACCTTACGCTCCGTATCTCTGTCAAGGTCCTACCTTTCTTCAGAGCTTGTACATCTCCATGAGCTGGCATCCATCTTGGTTTTCTGCAAAGCATGGTGGGAACCTTTATGCCTTCAGGCTTCTGCGGCTCCTCCTCAGAAGGGTGTGGTTGAGCACATTTAAACCTCCTGTCTGCAAGTGTGCGCTGCACTTGTGTTCTGTATGTTGCCCTGTTGCAAGCTCTTGTGTTGTTCCCATTGCTCTCCTGGTAACCGACGCGGCTTGGACAAGACTACTCTCTGCGTTAACCCTTTAACTGACCTCCCGTTGCTGAACCCGGCCCGTGACCTGAGTATTCTTTGCCTACTGTCTAGTACTGACTGCTCCATTGTTATTGACCCGGCTTGTCTGACTACTCTACTCGTGTTCCCATCTAGCTCCCACCAGCTGTACGCCATTGGCGGCAGTCGTTATCGCAGCTGGGGTCACTCGGGGGCCGCGACCTGGTCTCAGGCTGCGTCAAGTCCATCCCCACCATCACGGGCCCTGGTGAAGGGTAGCCTGGGGCTTAGACTCCGCGCCCTGAGGGACTCTGGTCTGTGGGTAGTGGCTGTCGTCAGTCGCAGCGTGACCGTACCATAGGCCTGCCTGCCCATTCCAGCGTTCCTGCCCTGACATTACACAAGTGCCATGAATCCTGACGGTGCAGGTACGCCTTCGATCCCTATGTTACTCGCCAGACTTGACCAACAGGATCGCTTGTTGGATCAGTTCGCTCAGGCGTTGCAGGCTCTGCTTGCACGCACAGCGCACCTTACCCCTGGGGCTATTAGGTCAGTTGTTACTCCGGTGGACTCTCCCACTGTTGCTCCGGTTGTTGCACCTACCTCCGCATCTGTTGCGGAACCCGCGGTACCCAGAGGTATGACTGGTTCTGCCCCTCTTCCTCAGCGCTTTGGGGGGGAACCGAGTCAGTGTCGTGGTTTCCTTAACCAAGTGGGGATTTACTTTGAATTAATACCTCACGCTTTCCCTACTGAGAGGGCAAAGGTGGGCTTCCTAATCTCGCTACTCTCTGATAGGGCCTTGGCCTGGGCTAATCCCTTATGGGAGAGGAATGACCCGGTGATTCACGTGTTTACACGTTTCGTTGCCTCCTTCCGTACGGTATTCGACGTGCCCGCTTCTGCTGCCAAATTGCTCATGTCCATGCATCAGGGTTCACGAACCGTTGCCGAGTACGCCATCGAATTTCGTACTTTGGCGGCAGAGGTGGGTTGGAACAATGAGGCTCTAGTAGCTGCTTTCTCTCATGGTCTCTCTGATGCGTTGAAGGACGAGATCGCAGCCAAAGAACTGCCTGTGGAGTTAGAGGCACTCATCTCCTTCCTAATCTTGATTGACACCAGGCTCAGAGAGAGGCCTTCATTTAAGGAGCGTCTGCGGAGGCCTCCTAACCCTTTGGCGCCTACGTTTTCTGTCCCACCCGTGCCTCCCTCTCCTCCCACGCCTCCTGGGGATGGTTTGTCTGGTAGTGAGCCCATGCAGCTGGGGTTTGCTCGCCTTTCCGAGGGGGAGCGGGCCTCTCGGCGTCGGGAGGGTCGCTGCCTGTACTGTGGTCTCGGGGGGCATTTTCGGCAGTCCTGTCCCGTCCGTCCGGGAAACGCCCGCACCTGAGATCCTGTCGGGGGCAGATCTTGGGTGGAGTTTCCTCGTCCCCGGTTTCCCGTAAAGATAAACCGCTTATCACCGTTGTCCTCTCTTGGGCAGGAGGCTCGGTGACGGCCCAGGCGTTGGTAGACTCTGGGGCTGGCGGTTTGTTTATGGACAGTTCGTTTGCTGCCCAGTACTCCATTCCTCTGCAGGCTCGAGAGACTCCATTGGTTCTCTAGGCGATAGATGGCAGGCCCTTGCAGCCGTCGCAGGTTACCCACGAGACCCTGCCGGTGGAGGTAGCTATTGGGGCTGTTCACAGGGAATTGGCCTGTTTTCAGGTAATTTCTTCCCCGCACTACTCCGTGGTTTTGGGCTATCCGTGGCTTCAGAGGCACAATCCGACCTTTGATTGGCGATCGGCCGAGATTCTCTCATGGTCACCACGGTGTGGGGCTGGTTGCATCCGTGGTCCAGTTAAGGTGCTGTGCACCTCCTCGGACTCTGTGCTGCCCACTGAATATGGGGAGTACCTGGACGTGTTTGACAAGGTGCGCGCCGGTGCTCTGCCTCCTCATCGTCCATACGATTGTGCCATAGCCTTACAAACTGGTGCCACTCCTCCGCGTGGCAGGGTGTATCCTCTTTCGGTGGCAGAGAATCAGGCCATGGAGGAATACGTTGCGGATGCGCTTTCCCGGGGGCACATTCGCAAGTCTACGTCTCCAGCAGGAGCTGGGTTTTTTTTCGTAAAAAAGAAGGGAGGTGAGCTGAGACCCTGCATTGATTTTAGGGGTCTCAATCGGATCACGATTAAAAATGCTTATCCTATTCCGTTGATCACCGAGTTGTTTGACCGCCTCAAGGGAGCAACGGTCTTTACTAAACTCGACCTTAGGGCTGCCTACAACCTCGTACGGATCAAGGAGGGCGACGAGTGGAAGACCGCGTTCAACACCAGAACCGGCCACTATGAATACCTGGTTATGCCCTTCGGGTTGTGTAACGCACCCGCGGTCTTTCAGGAGTTTATTAACGATGTCTTACGTGACTTGTTGCAGCAGTGCGTGGTGGTTTACTTGGACGACATCCTGGTTTACTCTGCGTCTATGGAGACTCATATCCAGGATGTTAAGCGGGTGCTGCAGCGGTTACGTGAAAACGATCTTTTCTGTAAGCTCGAGAAGTGTGAATTTCACCAATCCCAGGTTGCCTTTTTGGGCTACATCATTTCCCCGGTGGGTTTTTCTATGGACCCTGAGAAGGTTTCAGCGGTTCTGCAGTGGCCTCGTCCCAGTGGTCTTCGGTCCATTCAGCACTTTTTGGGATTTACCAACTATTATCGGAAGTTTATCAGGAACTTTTCCACACTGTCCAAGCCTCTCTCAGACCTGACCAAGAAGGGCAGTAACCCTCACGAGTGGTCACCCGAGGCCATCTCAGCTTTCAAGGCTCTGAAAGCCGCCTTCACTTCGGCCCCAATTCTGTCTCATCCCAATCCTGGGTTGCCTTTTGTTCTCGAGGTTGATGCATCTGAGACAGGAGTAGGCGCCCTCTTGTCCCAGCGTCGGTCACCCGAGGGACCCCTACTTCCTTGTGGGTTCTACTCCAAGAAGCTTTCCTCTGCAGAGTGCAACTACCAGATTGGAGACAGGGAGTTGTTGGCCATTATTCTGGCTCTCAAGGAATGGAGGCACCTGCTTGAGGGTTCTGTGGTCCCGGTCCTAGTTCTCACTGACCACAAGAACCTCACATATCTCTCGGAGGCTAAGAGGTTGACACCCCGTCAGGCCAGGTGGGCTCTGTTTTTGTCACGTTTTAACTATGTGGTCTCTTACTTGCCTGGTTCCAAGAATGTCAGGGCCGATGCCTTGTCGCGGCAATACTCTGAGCTGTCCAGGGAGGACACTGAGCCGACCTCGGTCATTCCTCCAAACCAGATCCTGGCTGCCATTCGTACCAACCTGACTTCTCCCCTTGGGGAGCAGATTTTGGCGGCTCAAACTAACGCTCCCCCTGAAAGACCGGCTGGAAGATGTTTTGTACCTGAGGGATTGCGTACCCGCTTGCTACGTACCTACCATAATTCCAAGACTGCCGGTCATCCTGGTAGGAACCAATTGTCCTGGGTCGTTTCTCGGTTATTCTGGTGGCCATCTCTCCGTTCTGACATCGCCTCATATGTAGCAGCTTGTTCGGTCTGTGCCCAGAATAAATCTCCTCGGCACCTTCCATTGGGCCTTCTGCAACCCATTCCCAATGGGGAGCGTCCCTGGTCACACCTGGGCATGGATTTTATTGTGGATCTTCCTGCATCTCAAGGTCATACGGTCATTCTTATGGTGATCGATCGTTTTTCTAAGATGTGCCATTGCGTTCCGTTCAAGAAATTGCCGACTGCACAAGAACTGGCTACGGTTTTCGCAAAGGAGATCTTTCGCTTGCACGAGTTGCCCAAGGTGATTGTCTCGGACCGTGGGAGCCAGTTTGTGTCCAGGTTCTGGCGCGCCTTCTGCTCCCAGTTGGGTATCGAGCTTTCCTTCTCTTCGGCCTACCACCCTCAGTCCAATGGGGCTGCGAAGCGTTCCAACCAGGCCCTGGAACAATTCCTTCGTTGCTATATATCGGATCATCAGGACAACTGGGTCGATCTCCTGCCATGGGCAGAGTTTGCGAGGAACTGGGCTGTCAACTCCTCCTCTGGGATGTCCCCCTTCATGGCCAACTATGGGTTCCAACCCGCTGTATTGCCTGAGTTGTTCTCTCCACAGGACATTCCGGCTGTAGATAACCACCTGGCTGCTCTGCGCTCCTCATGGGGGCAGATTCAGAGGTCCTTGAAGGACTCAGCACAGCACCAGAAGCTCCAGGCTGATCGTAGACGATTGCCCGCTCCCTCATACCAGGTCGGAGATCGGGTGTGGTTGTCCACTCGCAACCTCAAGCTTCGGGTGCCCGCACCAAAGCTGGCCCCCCGTTTTGTTGGTCCTTTCCGCATTCTTCGCAGGGTGAACCCGGTTGCCTATGCCCTTGCTCTTCCTCCTGGGATGCACATCTCCAATGTCTTCCACGTATCCCTGTTGAAACCTCTGATCTGTAATCGCTTTACTGCCTCTCCGCCTCGGCCTCGTCCTATCAGGGTCGACGGCCATGAGGAGTATGAGGTGAGCCGCATCTTGGATTCTCGGTTGGTCCGCGGTCGGGTACAGTTTCTGGTCCATTGGCGTGGTTATGGTCCCGAGGAACGTTCCTGGGTTCCTTCCGCGGATGTTCATGCTCCTGCCCTCCTCCGCGCGTTTCACGCCCGATTTCCTCAGAAACCTTTTGTTGAGCCGCGGAGGGGGAGGGGCCCTTGAGGAGGAGGTACTGTCAAGGTCCTACCTTTCTTCAGAGCTTGTGCATCTCCATGGGCTGGCATCCATCTTGGTTTTCTGCAAAGCATGGTGGGAACCTTTATGCCTTCAGGCTTCTGCGGCTCCTCCTCAGAAGGGTGTGGTTGAGCACATTTAAACCTCCTGTCTGCAAGTGTGCACTGCACTTGTGTTCTGTATGTTGCCCTGTTGCAAGCTCTTGTGGTGTTCCCATTGCTCTCCTGGTAACCGACTCGGCTTGGACAAGACTACTCTCTGCGTTAACCCTTTAACTGACCTCCCGTTGCTGAACCCGGCCCGTGACCTGAGTATTCTTTGCCTACCGTCTAGTACTGTCTGCTCCGTTGTTATTGACCTGGCTTGTCTGACTACTCTACTCGTGTTCCCATCTAGCTCCCACCAGCTGTACGCCATTGGCGGCAGTCGTTATCGCAGCTGGGGTCACTCGGGGGCCGCGACCTGGTCTCAGGATGCGTCAAGTCCATCCCCACCATCACGGGCCCTGGTGAAGGGTAGCCTGGGGCTTAGACTCCGCGCCCTGAGGGACTCTGGTCTGTGGGTAGTGGCTGTCGTCAGTCGCAGCGTGACCGTACCATAGGCCTGCCTGCCCATTCCAGCGTTCCTGCCCTGACAATCTCCTATCCAAATTCCTTTTATATCTATATTATTCCTTATTGTTGCCAAAAGAGATTCCAATGATAAAACACATAGCAATGGAGACAGAGGGCATCCCTGTCTAAATCCGTTCTGCATCGCAAAATACTCTGACAATTCCCCATTAACCATGACTGCTGCAGAGGGTTGACGATATAATTTCCTTATCCACTCTCTCATTCTAGGTCCCATCCCCAATACTTCCAATGTATCCAACATATATCCCCAATCTACTCTATCAAATGCCTTTTCAGCATCGATAGAGAGTACCAACTCAGGGATTTTCTCTGTCCTACTTTTTTGTATGAGAAACAGAGATCTCAGTCTGTTATCTCTACCCTCTCTATCTAGGACAAAGCTTACTTGGTCTATGTGTATCCATTCCGACATTAGGTCTTTCAACCTGTTTGCCAGAACTTTTGCATATAGTTTGGTATCTGTGTTTAATAAGGAAATCAGTCCGTAACTTGAACAGTGAGCATCATCTTTACCTTCCTTATGCATTATTATTATTATTATTACATCGAGTTTATATAGCGCCAAAGGGTTTGCTCAGCGTTGTACAATAGGGGGGACAATACATGGCACAGTACAACAAAAACAGACAGCGTACGAGGGGTAAGGGGGCCCTACTCTTTCAAGCTTACAATCTAGGAGGGAGGGGGCAGTGGAACAATAGGAAGTGGCTGAGGGGAATGAAGTGGCTGAGGGGGATGAAGTGGCTGAGGGGGATGAAGTGGTGGGAGGAGTGAGGGAGAATGGCCATTAGGTGAGGGTGGGGTAGGCTTCCCTGAAGAGATGGGTTTTGAGGGAGCGCCTGAATGTGGGGAGGGAAGGCGACAGTCAGATGGATTGGGGCAGTGAGTTCCAGAGGATAGGGGAGGACCTGGAGAAGTCCTGCAGTCGTGCATGGGAGGAGGAGACCAGGGAGCAGGATAGAAGGAGGTCCTGTGAGGAGCGAAGGGTACGGGTAGGGTGGTACTTGGGGATCAGGTTGGTGAGGTAGTCAGGGGCAGTGTTATGAACGGCTTTGTAGGTCAGGATTAGAAGTTTAAATTTGATGCGTTGGGCAATCGGGAGCCAGTGGAGGGATAGGCAGAGGGGGGTGGCAGAGGTGGAGCGGGTGGTGAGGTGGATGAGTCTGGCCGCTGAGTTCAGGATGGTCTGGAGCAGGGAGAGCCTGCACTTGGGTAGGCCAGTGAGAAGAGAGTAGCAGTAGTCCAGGCGTGAGATGATGAGGGAGTGTACAAGAAGTTTGGTGGTGTCTGGGGTGAGGAAGGCACGTATCTTGGCAATATTGTGGAGATGGAGCCTGCAGGTGTTTGTAAGTGATTTGACATGAGGCAGGAAGGAGAGGTTCGAGTCAAGAATGACGCCAAGGACTTTGGCTTGCGGGGCGGGAATGATAGTGGTGTTGGTGGTGGTGATGGATAGGATGGGGGGGGGTGTGGGCAGGGGGAAAGACGAGGAGTTCGGTTTTGGAGAGGTTCAGCTTCAGGAAATGGAGCGACATCCAGTCTGAGATGTCGTTTAGGAGGTGAGTGATGCGGGCGGAGATAGTGGGGGTGAGGAGAGGGGTGGAGAGGTAAATTTGGGTGTCGTCAGCATAGAGGTGATAATTGAAGCCATGGGAGTGTATGAGTGTGCCCAGGGAGGAGGTGTAGATGGAGAAGAGAAGGGGTCCAAGGACAGAGCCTTGAGGGACCCCAACAGAGAGGGGGAGGGAGGGGGAGGTGGCGCCATTGTAGGTGACGCTGAAGGAGCGTCGGGATAGGTAGGATGAGAACCAGGAGAGAGCAGTATCTCTGATGCCAAGGGAGAGTAGTTTCTTAAGGAGGAGGGGGTGGTCGACTGTGTCAAAGGCCGCAGAGAGGTCCAGGAGAAGGAGGACAGAGTAGTCGCCCTTGGCTTTGGCGTTTAGTAGGTCGTTGGTATTTTGAGGAGGGCAGTTTCGGTGAAGTGTAGGGGATGCATGAGAACTACATGGGCTTGTAGGGATTCCCTCCTCATTTCCATCTCTCCTCCCAATGCATTTATATATATCCTCAGTTTAGGTACTAATAATTCTTTATATTTTTTATAATATCTCACTGTGTATCCATCAGGTCCTGGACTTTTCCCAGCTATAGTGCTCTTTAATGCTAAGTGTATTTCCTCTTGCGTTATTGCTGATTCTAGGGATTTTAATTGCTCCTCACTTAATTTTGGTAATCCTGCCTTTTTTAAGTATGTCTGTCTTTTTTTTTCTATTTTTCCTACTTCATCTTTACTTATGGAGCTGTGGGGGGATATTATATAGCTTATTATAATATTCTTTAAACACTTTAGCTATATCTTTAGTTGAATACATTAATTCTCCTTTGTGGTCTCTTATTTTCTCTATATAGTTCCTAGATTTTTTTTTTCTCTGAGCCCTCATTAAATACTTTCCTGGTCTATCTCCCCATCTGTATCTCTCATTTATCATTTTATTGAACACTCTTCTGTTATCTTCTTCCAGAAATGTATTTAATTCTTCTCTTTTATTTATTACCCTCTGCATAATCTCTTTTGGTACTTTATGTTTATGTATCTGCTCTAACTCACAGAGTTCACTAAGAAGCGTGTTTATTTTTTCTCTTCTTTCCCTCTCCTTTTTTGCTCCAATTGCTATCAGGATTTCTCTAATATAGGCCTTATGAGCCTCCCACACTGTTGCTACGGACAATTCCCCAGAGTCATTTTCCTCAAAAAATTGCTCTATTTCTTTTTTAATTCTTTGATCCACCTCTGAATCCTGGAGAAGTGTCTCATTTAACCTCCATAATTTCCCCCCGATCTGCTCGTTTCCCCATAATAATTGCATTGTGACAGGGGCATGGTCCGATATTGACATCACTTCTATTGTTACTTTGACCAGAGACTCGATAAGTCGACGGTCCAGCAATATATAATCCAGTCTTGAATACATCTCATGTGCATGAGAATAAAACGTATAGTCTCTGTCCTTCATGTGCTTAATTCTCCATATATCTACAAGTTGACATTGGTATATCATTTTTTTTCAAGAATTTCAGAAACCTACTACCATCTCTCTGCACAGGGGATATCATATACATCTGGGGATCCATGCAGAGATTGAAATCACCTGCCACAATCAAATTGCCTTTTTTGAAATCCATTAACTTCCTCAGAGTATTTTTTAGGAATACCTCCGGTTTCTTATTCGGGCAATAAATATTTGCGAATGTACATTCTATTTCCTGTAATTTTCCCCACAGAAACAGAAATCTCCCTTCCAGATCTACGAATCTATCTTCCAGCTTAAACCTTATATTTTTCGCAAAACCTATTGCCACTCCCTTGGCATGTTTAATTTGGGAATCTGCATAAAACCACATTGGATAATATCTGAAATTTTATTTCACATTTGATACTTGCACCAAATGTGTCTCCTGTAAAAAAACCACTGAAGAAAATCTATGTTGAATTTCTTTAACCTCCCTGACGGTATTCCCGAGTGTAGCTCCGGGTAAAGTTTCAGTACCAAAAGCGGTAACCCTGAGCTACACTCGAGCTTACCATGCGGTGCTGCTCCGGCATCTGTTCTTCACTTACTTTGTCCTGCGCTCCCGCGATGTCTCTCCTGCAGTGTCCCCGGCAATGCAATTTGGCGGATGCCAGCATCTGTCATCTGGGTTCCGTCCCCTGCGAGCGTCGGGACGTAAGGGGGACGGAACTGGTGGGAAATTTGAAAATTACAAAAAGTGACAGTCACTAAATACACTAAAATCACATAGTAAAACATTACTGTATCAAACAATTTCACATACATTTTGTCCCTAGTGCTTTGTCCTGTGCATTTTTACTGTTCTTTCTGCCTGGAAACTGAGAAATGTCCATGGTGTCCAAAAAGTGTCGCTTTAGGTCAAAATCGGTTTTAGACCAGCTAGAGAACAGTGATAGTAAATTAGAACTACTTGCAGAATTGAGTGATAATGATTTGTGGGGAAATTCGTCATCAGACACTGAAAATGATTTTGCGACTTTGCTCAGTGATATGAAAACTTGGCGCTATATTTCAAATTTCAGTGTTTTTGGTTTGATTATATTTTTGAATTAAATTTATTATTATTATATTATTATTTTTTATGATTATTTATTAAATTATAATTTATGATTTCGTGTTTCAAATTTTATCATACCCGGGATGTTTACTAGACTCTTGTTCGGACAGATTTCAGTTATTCCTAAAAATTACAGGCCTACAATAAAAAAAATACATATTTCCATGCAAAAAAATGTACCGCTTTGAGCACAGAAATATGGACATAATCAGACCGCTAGGGAGGTTAAAAATCCCAAATCTCTTCCCAGGGCTATTTAACCATTTAACATTACAAGTCACAAAGTGAATCTCTTCCATTCTTCTCTCCACACCTCTATCTTCCCCATCTCTTCCTCTTTCCTCCACATCTTCCCCTTTGATCTCTAGGATTTCTCCAGACTGATATTTCTCCCACTATTTCGCAGAGTCTTAAACTACCTATCCCCTCCCCATACCCTCCTCCCTCCCACCCACCCTCTCCTCCCTCCCACTCACCCTCTCCTCCCTCCCACTCCTCTCCCTCCCCGCCCCCCCCTCTCCCTTTAGGCTTCTATTTGGCTTATGAATCATTTGTGGTCCTAACCCCACCTTTGAATCAGCTTTTAAGGTGAAGCTCTGACCATGAACTTTTCCCCAATAAGTGTGTCTCATCCTCCGTGTCCTGCCATACTCTAGTAAACTTCAAAGATCATAAGAGAGAGGCAGAAATGGAGGGAGAAGGAGAGAGGGAGAGAGAGAGAGAGAGAGAGAGAGAGAGAAAGAGCGAACCCCTCTCCCATCTTATTCCTCTTTGCTATTCTTACTCTCTATTTCTCCTTAGAGCTACCTGCCTCCCCTCATTTTCCATAGCCCACATTTCTCCTTCTTCTTCCTTCCTACCTGGGATATTTATTTTCTGCATATCAAGTCTCTCAGACCTTCGGGGAATCTCAGTCTTGCCGAACGTCCATTTCTCCATCCGATCAAACACGCTGGAAACCCCCAGCTATATCGAACATTCTGTTTTCTCATCTGTTCCAATAACGGTTTCAAAGTTCCCCTTCTTATTAATGTTTCTGTTGCTAAATCAGCAAAGATCTGTATATTTATTTCGCCATATTTTATTATTGCTCTTCCTTTTACCTTCTTCCAAAGCTCTTCTTTATCCCGAAAATTATGGAATTGCACTATTACATCTCTTGGCTTTTCCTTTCTATCTTCTTGTATGTATTTTCCTATTCTATATACTTCCTCCATTTTGAGAGACTCTGTTATAGTTCTATCCATTATAGAATTCAGCATTCTCATTATTATTCCCGTCAAATCTTCTCCTTTGGAGATCTCTGAAAAGCCTTGTATTCTTAGATTGCATCTCCATTCTCTATTCTCCTGGTCTTCCAATTTATATAACAGATTTCTTTGTTCTTTTCTCATTTCCATCGCCCGTTTTTCTAATTTCTGTATAATTTGGGCATGTTTATCTAGTTTTTCTTCCATCTCCTCCACCCTTTTTCCCAGGTCTTTGTGTAATTTCGCCAGTTCCTGTTTTAGGGATCTTTCAAGTCCTTTAAACATTTATGCTATTTCTGCTTTAGTAGGCATCTGTGAGCTCTCCTCTTGTTCTTATACTTTATCCATATCCACTTCTTCTTCCATATGTTGACTACTGTTAGCTATTCCCAGGGATAGTCTGGAACATTAGAGTAAAAGGTAGATTTTAGAGGTTCCAAAATAAGTTACTGTATCACCCAATATATGGCTTCCATCCAGTAGCCAAAAAATATGCAGACAAAAAAGGGGTTTGTGAAAAGAAATTCACAGAAAAGCGGCTACATTATGAACAGAATGCGATACTCAGAAAAATTTCCAAAAAATTATGCTTTATTTCACATTAATAATTGACATATGGGCAATCGCCCTGGTTTACCATCACCTCAGTATGAGACAATACACACAGACCTAAAACCATTAAAAATCACACCAAGACCGGTCTAGGTATGTGTGCTGCAAAGGCTATGACCACAATAGTCTAAAGCACTTGCAGCACTGGCACATAGGTAACACTTCCTATAGGAGGTATATGCAAAAATTATACCATAGGTATGCAATATCACATGCTATATAAATATATATAAGCATATATCATTACCATATAGGTTACACCCCATGAAGGGGATTTTCCAAAAATTATACCAAAGGTATATCATATCACATGCAAGCAAAACGACGGACACAGTATTCGTCAAAAGAGAGGCATAACCCTGAGCCTATGGAAGGCAATGTATGGGTAAAACATCATATGTGCAGTACAACCCTATACCGGCACACGTGGTTGGGGCCCATTAATCTGTAATAGACGTGGATAGTAGTAAGGATTCTTATAATTGAAAGAGTCCCTGTTGTTGCCTTGATGGAAAGATAGATGCAAATAGCAGAAATCTGCTTTAGATGGTTTCTTCACCACAGCATGTGGACTGCAAACCACTTTAATATTGGAAACAAGATAAGGCCCAGTAGATCTTCCGCCTGTTGCAATATATGTAGTATGCCTTGTTTCTATGTAAAGCACCATAATGTCCCCATCCTGTAATAAGACAAACGATATAAGGATAGTCACTATAAGAGCTTTCACTCTATGGTAGATGTATATTATCATATAGATCGCAAGGAACCTTTTTCAAATGTCCTGTAACAGTCCACTCACCACCTGTGCTATGGGTAGTAGAAAAAAGAAGAGAAATCCTTCATAGGTACTGCCGTGTTGATCCAGGGAACCACCGCTTACATCAGCCGACATTTCGCGGGTTCCGACCTCTCTATGGCGCCTGTACAGCCTTTGCATGACTCATGGCATGTGAAGATGGCTACCTCCTTATAGGTCGGCGTGCGTATCACCAGTGCGCATGACCGGAAGTGACGTATCTGACGTATGACGTCAACGCGTTTCGCCGATGGGCGTATCTCACTCAGCTTCGTCAGGACCAATGAGACTCCTGCATTTCAGCTTCCTATTTATAGTGGGTTTTAACCCACCCACTTATGCAAATAATAAACTTGCAGCTATTCTCAATGGGAGAAAGGGGCTAAATACTTAGCACAACAGCTGGTCATTATTTAAATTAAAAGAACAGGCAACTGGATATATCAAAGAGAGGAAAGGCTTGGCAATTCTATCAATACAAAAAGAGATGAAAAATAATAAAGAGTTACCACATATTCACCAGAAGATGGCAATATTAATGAGAGAGTCTCCAAACCTGGTCATTAAGTCAAAGGTATCTAAAATCGCAATAATAATTACCACAAAACCACCACAAGATGGCGATATTGATTAAAGAATCCCTATACAGGGTTATTTTGCCAAAGATACCTAAAACTCAAAGTAATCACTTTACACATCGATCCCACATGAGTGTGGTTTGAGATCGGCTTTTTACTTTCTTGATAAAACATACCCTACTTTAGGGGGACAGAATGAATTTATTAGCGAGTTGCTGGATTTTGCATTACGACATAATTTCTTCCAATTTAACAATACCTTTTATCAACAGATCAGAGGTACTAGTATGGGGGCACCATGGGCTCCGGCCTATGCATGTCTGCATTTAGGTTTTTGGGAGGAGCAGGTCGTCTTCAGGTCAGCAAGGTTTCTTGCAAATGTCCAGATTTGGTTGAGATATATTGATGATGTCTTCCTTGTATGGAGAGGAACATCAGAGGAATTAAAACTTTTTATGGAGGAGTTAAATAAAAACTCTTTCAATATTGGACTTACATATGTGTTTGATGAAAGGTGCATTTCCTTTCTTGACCTGGAAATTAGACTTGAGAACGGGAGACTCCTTACAAAAACATTTAGAAAACCTACTGCAGCTAATACCTTATTAGAGGCCAGAAGTTATCATCCACGTTCACTGATTTCGGGAATCCCAGTGGGACAGTTCCTGAGATGTCGGAGAAACTGTTCAAATATCAATGATTTTAGGATGGAAGCGCAGGACCTCTATAAAAGGTTTAGAGAACGGGGATATTCTCACTCTCAAATTAGAAAAGCTCGGAGACGGGCATATCAAACTGACCGTAAGGATTTATTATCTCCTAAAAAGGATGAGAAGGTTAAATTAAGTGAGCAACCTGTTAGAATGATAACCCAATTTGGAGCTCAATGGCAAGCTGTGAAACAAATATTAGAAAAACATTGGAAGATTTTAACCCAATGCCCCAAATTGAGTAAAATTGTAGGTGAGCGCCCCCAAATGGTAGCAAGAAGAGCACCAAATCTTGGTGATCTCCTTATTCATTCTGACTATCAACCGCTAAAACAAACAACATGGTTAAAATCACGCACAAAAGGGATGTATAAATGTGGAAAATGTCAAATCTGTAAATATGTGGATCGTACAGATTCTTTCTATGACTCAAGAAATAGAACTCACTATAAAATTCAAAGTCTTATAAATTGCTCTACAGTAAGAGTATTATACATATTGACTTGTCCCTGTAAAAAGATGTATATTGGTAAGACTAAAAGACAACTTAAAGTAAGAATAGGTGAACACTTTAGAGATATCAGATCCAATGATCCTGAAAGCAATCATGCCCAGCATTATGCTAAGTACCATGGAGGTAAATTGGATGGTACAAAAGTGAAAGGTTTCTATGCATTGCATTTTCCCCAAAGGAGAGGTGATTTTGATAGGGAATTACTAAGAAAGGAAAAATATTGGATATATAAACTTGATACATTGTACCCAAAGGGGTTAAATGTTGAATGTGATCTCCAGGTATTTCTGGATAAATAGATCTATATGGTTTTTTCGCTTCATATTGCCATTTTATGGCTAATCTGTGGTAATTCTTTATCTCCATTAATGGTTAAATAACATGTTAAAGTATTAAGATAACCCTTTCTCTTTGGGGAGATGTTCAATGGCCTGTTGGTCTAGATTTGAATACAAGTGTAAAAGTGGAAAAGGACTAACTATTGAGCTAATCAGCCTCCTCTCTATTAAAAATAGTTGTATGCTAATTAATGGTTACTTTGAGTTTTAGGTATCTTTGGCAAAATAACCCTGTATAGGGATTCTTTAATCAATATCGCCATCTTGTGGTGGTTTTGTGGTAATTATTATTGCGATTTTAGATACCTTTGACTTAATGACCAGGTTTGGAGACTCTCTCATTAATATTGCCATCTTCTGGTGAATGTGTGGTAACTCTTTATTATTTTTCATCTCTTTTTGTATTGATAGAATTGCCAAGCCTTTCCTCTCTTTGATATATCCAGTTGCCTGTTCTTTTAATTTAAATAATGACCAGCTGTTGTGCTAAGTATTTAGCCCCTTTCTCCCATTGAGAATAGCTGCAAGTTTATTATTTGCATAAGTGGGTGGGTTAAAACCCACTATAAATAGGAAGCTGAAATGCAGGAGTCTCATTGGTCCTGACGAAGCTGAGTGAGATACGCCCATCGGCGAAACGCGTTGACGTCATACGTCAGATACGTCACTTCCGGTCATGCGCACTGGTGATACGCACGCCGACCTATAAGGAGGTAGCCATCTTCACATGCCATGAGTCATGCAAAGGCTGTACAGGCGCCATGGAGAGGTCGGAACCCGCGAAATGTCGGCTGATGTAAGCGGTGGTTCCCTGGATCAACACGGCAGTACCTATGAAGGATTTCTCTTCTTTTTTTCTACTACCCATAGCACAGGTGGTGAGTGGACTGTTACAGGACATTTGAAAAAGGTTCCTTGCGATCTATATGATAATATACATCTACCATAGAGTGAAAGCTCTTATAGTGACTATCCTTATATCGTTTGTCTTATTACAGGATGGGGACATTATGGTGCTTTACATAGAAGCAAGGCATACTACATATATTGCAACAGGCGGAAGATCTACTGGGCCTTATCTTGTTTCCAATATTAAAGTGGTTTGCAGTCCACATGCTGTGGTGAAGAAACCATCTAAAGCAGATTTCTGCTATTTGCATCTATCTTTCCATCAAGGCAACAACAGGGACTCTTTCAATTATAAGAATCCTTACTACTATCCACGTCTATTACAGATTAATGGGCCCCAACCACGTGTGCCGGTATAGGGTTGTACTGCATATATGATGTTTTACCCATACATTGCCTTCCATAGGCTCAGGGTTATGCCTCTCTTTTGACGAATACTGTGTCCGTCGTTTTGCTTGCATGTGATATGATATACCTTTGGTATAATTTTTGGAAAATCCCCTTCATGGGGTGTAACCTATATGGTAATGATATATGCTTATATATATTTATATAGCATGTGATATTGCATACCTATGGTATAATTTTTGCATATACCTCCTATAGGAAGTGTTACCTATGTGCCAGTGCTGCAAGTGCTTTAGACTATTGTGGTCATAGCCTTTGCAGCACACATACCTAGACCGGTCTTGGTGTGATTTTTAATGGTTTTAGGTCTGTGTGTATTGTCTCATACTGAGGTGATGGTAAACCAGGGCGATTGCCCATATGTCAATTATTAATGTGAAATAAAGCATAATTTTTTGGAAATTTTTCTGAGTATCGCATTCTGTTCATAATGTAGCCGCTTTTCTGTGAATTTCTTTTCACAAACCCCTTTTTTGTCTGCATAGTCTGGAACATTCCCCGCCGTTTTCCCTCTCACCTCTTACACTTATTCCCTGTTGTCTCTCTGGAGTCTGTTTCTCCTGTGAGGGTATATATTTTTTAACTGACCCTGTTTGAGCAGCCTTAGGCCCTCCTCCCTTTGATACTTTGTTTTTCATGCTGTCAGGGACTATTTAAATTTTCCACAGTTCTGGTCTTGGGGGGGGGGGGGGGGCAAATAATTTTTTGATTTGATATCAAAATTTGTTGTCTTCCATGGGTATCACCCTCTCAGTTCTTTTCTTCCTTTTTTCTCTCCCCCCGCTCCTGAAATAATCTACCCGGGGCCTCTTCTTCTAGGTCTTTATCTGTTTTACATTGTACTCCTTCTGATTTTCCTCTAAGACCCCCTGGGTGAACCCCTCCTCAGTTTAAACATATAGTTCAATACATACAGTTCAGTTCCAATGCAATATATTAATCTCAGTACTTTTGCCACTCTCACTCACTTTCTTGTCCCCAATACGGCTTTTCCCTCGTATGAGATCTCTGTCATTTATAAAGAAAAGGGCTTCTCTGAAAAACATTTCCCGCACTCCGAACAGGTATACAACTTCTCCTCCATGTAAGATCTCTGATGTGTGTGAGGACTGGGCTTCACTGAAAAGTATTTCCCGCACTCAGGACAGACATATGGCTTTTCACCTGTGTAAGATCTCTGATATCAGTCTAGTCTTATCTGAGAAAACATTTCCCGCACTTAGAACAGGGATATAGCATCTTCCTCATGTGAGGTCTCTGATATATATGCAGGCTGGACTTCTGTGAAAAACATTTCCCGCACTCTGAACAAGGGTATGGCTGCTCCCTCTTGTGTTATCACTGGTATATATAAAAATAGGACTTACTTGAAAAACATTTCCCGCACTCCGGACAGGTATGCAACTTCTCCTCAGTGTAAGATCTCTGATATATGTGAAAACTAAGCTTCACTGAAAAGTATTTCCCGCACTCAGGACAGACATGTAGCTTTTCTGCAATGTTAGACCTCTGATATATGTAAAGTCTAGTTTTGTCTGAGAAAACATTTCTCACACTTAGAACAGGGATAGCATCTTCCTGATGTGAGGTCTCTGATATATATGCAGGCTGGACTTCTGTGAAAAACATTTCCCGCACTTTGAACAAGGGTATGGTTGCTCCCTCTTGTATTATCACTGGTATATATAAAAATAGGACTTACATGAAAAACATTTCCTGCACTCGAAACAGGAATACTTCTCCCCCATGTGAGATCTCTGGTTTCTATAGAGATTGAACTTCTCTGAGAGACTTTCCCGCACTTTAGGACATCTCTTCCTTTACTCCAAGTCAGGGGTGAGGCGGCTCCAGGTACTTTCTTCTGGGGAACATTGCACTCGACATTCCCCTCACACAATGAGTGGATTGTAGGGGGGGTTAACCCAGCCAATTTCCGCGTGTCTCCAGCTGCCACGGTCCTGTGTGCAGGAGGAAGAGAGCCGGCGTCTCCCTTGCTCCAAGAAACGCCAGCCGGCTCCGCTTCCTCCCAGAGCTCCCTTGCGGCAGATCACCTGATCGCCCTGCGTCCACTGAGCTCCGGGGAACACACAGCGCCGAGCCGAGAGCACAGGAAGACCCGCCGTGATGGCCGCCACTCCCCGAGGTCCTCGATCCACGCACCCCGCCAGGCAAGCCCCCGCTTTTCCCCGGCTAGTCTCTCCAGGGCTTCCCGTCCATCTCTCCCCTTCTCGGCAGGACACTGGAGGTGTTTGAGAGCCCGCACATCGAGCTCCCGCTCCAAGCCATGGTCAGGCTACTTCCACCACAGGTTTTTTTCTAACCTGAAAAAGGAGAGACCTACTTTCCCGGTCTTTCCAGAAATTAAAGAATTAATCAAGGATGAATGGGAGAAACCAGATAAAAGACTAAGTTTGCAAAACAGAGTCTCAAAACTTTATCCCATGCCGGCTTCAGAAGCTAGTTTTTGGGAGACCCCACCAGGTGTGGATGCGGCTTTACAGCAATTTGCCCGGCATGTGCCCTTACCACTGGAGAACTCTGTTTCCGCAATAATAAACAAACAGAGGGCTCACTGGCCTAGAGCATTATCCTTTAAAAAAATAGCTTTAATGTGTAAAGTATTATACTCACAAAATAGATAAAAGTACATGTTCATCTCATGAAAGCAGCACAATACAATCCACAAAACATCAAGATGTGGCAGAACGATGGAATCTCAATAGGCTTGTCACGATCTGCCTGGCAGCGTCTCTATCGGTCCACAGCACGGATTTCCTAAGGGCGCGGTGTCTAAGTCCCAATCTGCTTATTCACCAGGGCCCCTGATGGTGGGGATGGACTTGGAGCAGACTGAGACCAGGTCGTGACCCCTGAGTACGTCCGACAATGGTAGAGAGCACCGTGAGAGGAGTGAAGGGGAAGGAGTCTGCTGTGAAGAGGCTGGCAGACCTGGTGACCAGGAACGATCTCTGCGGGATGGATGGATACCTTGACTGGGTGTCCTTTGTTTTCCCGCCCATTTTTTTTCTTATTGCTAGGTAACTCCCATGGTGTGCTGACGTGAGGTGAGCCAGGAATATGGAAAATTGTTGTCCCACACTTACCATAATTTTTCTTTCCTGGCATATCGTCACATCTGCACAACTCTTCCCACCTTGGTGGCCTGTCGCTATCTAGTTAAAGAACACTGGGGATCAGGAGGGAGGGTCTTTTGTTCTAGCTATTGGAGGTGGTCCTGGGGGTTACCTATGGAGGATTAACCCATGGTGTGATGACATGAGGATACGCCAGGAAAGGAAGATTACGGTAAGTATGGGACTACAATTTTCAGTATACTAGCTCATGGCATAAACATCTGTGTCAAGACAGCACTGATAATTTAGTCAGGGTCACTAATTCAAGATTTCTTACAGTCCATTAAAAAGGAAATGTCACGCACTTTTCAAGATTTCAGAGAACAATTGCAAGAGTCAACTCAAGTGGAGGTGCTGCCAGGTACGTCAAGAGCAAGCATACCTTCTCTTCCCGCTGCAAGCAGGAAACGAATGGAGGAACAAGGTGTTTCTGGAGAGAAGAGAAGAGTCCATCATCACATCCGGATCTGAAAAAGGGGAATTAAAGGACAATAGAGCCAAAGTCACAAAGATTCCTGTTCCTTTCTGAGAAAACAGAAGACCTCCTTAAGGTTATTTACAATACACTGGAAGTAGAGGGGGAACAACATGATCTTTCATTACACAACCAGCTGTATGCAGGCTTGCAGAAGAAATGCTGTCGCACTTTCCCAATTCACTCTGCACTTCTAGATACCATTAAGAGAGAATGGAAGGAACCCGAGGGGAAAGCATTAATTCCCAAAAAATCTGAAGAGGCGCTTTGCCTGAAGAAAAGGCAGGTCTATGTGAAAGCTGCCCTAAAATCAATACCCCATTGTGCAAGATCTCGAAAAGAAGAGATCTTTCCCTTGAGGATGGTGGTTCACTAAGGCCTCATATGCACATAGGACATATTAAAAATGCTGCTCCTCTTGGCAGCAGTGTTTGGGCCGAAAAAAAAAAACGCCTGACACTTGTAAAAGTGTTTAACACTTTTACAAGCGTTTCAGTGCGTTTACAGGTTTAAGTGCCTGGGCGTTAATTCATTTAGTTGGCCAGAATAATTATAATTTGTTATGGCTATTGAAATGAATTAACGTTCAAGCGCTAAACACGCCTAGCGTTAACATGCACTGTTTAGACGTTTAGGTGTGTTTAGACGCATCAAGCATTTTTTTTCTGCCAAAACGCTGCTGCTCCTGGATGCACTGGCAGTGGGTTTTTTTTACAGCTCCAACCACTAAAATTTTCTAAAGGTCTATGTGTACATGGACACATAGGATAACATGGAGGGGTGTTTGGATGCTTAAAAAAAACAAGACGCTTGACGCCCCTAAAAGTGGCTGAAAAAACAACTTGTGTGCATGAGGCCTAAAAGATCCAGTGGAACACAAGGACAAAACCTTAACTTCAATACCGGGCACTTTCACCCCCTTCCTGCCCAGGACTATTTTTAGCTTTCAGTGCTGTTAAACTTTGAATGACAATTGCACAGTCATGCAACAACGTACCCATATTACATTTTTATCATTTTGTCACACAAATAGAGCTTTCTTTTACTGGTATTTAATCACCACTTGGTTTTTCTATTTTTTGCTAAATAAACTAAAAAAGACCAAAAATTTTGAAGAAAAAACCCCCACATTTTTCTTTGTTTCTGTTATAAAATTTTGCAAATAAAGAATTGTTCTTCATAAATTTAGGCCAAAATGTATTCCACTACATTTCTTTGGTGAAAATATCCAAAATCAGTGTTTATTATTTAGTCTGTAAGAAAGTTATAGAGCTATATACCTGAAAATTAATCAATCCTAATGTACTGGCATTTCTTGAGGCTAAAAAAATGTCAGGAGAGTACAGATATACCCCAAATGACCATTTCTTGGAATGTAGACAGTCCAAGGTATTTAGTAAGAGGCATAGTGAATACATTTTTTTGGAAAATGAAGAAATTAAAAAAAAAAAAATGTCCAATTTTTTTAAAATACCGTCACCAGTGTCATTATATAACTGGTGGGTCGGTGATCAGGGATACAGACTGGTGACAGTATGGAAAAAAATGTATACTTTTTTTCACTTTTTTTTATTATATTTTTTTCTTTGATTTGTTTTTAACACACTGACCAGTGTAGTATAATGTTACCATAGTAACATACTACTTTGGGAAAGTGATAAGGATTTTTTTATTTTATTTTTTTACAGATTATTATTGCTGATAGGAGTGAATTTCACTGCTATAAGCAAGTATTTGTACTGAATGAAATAGATTCATTCAGTGTGTTTTGTTGTGATTAGCTGTGATTGGCCACAGCTAATCACACGGTACAGATGGTGTCACGTACCTGGTTGGGGAGCCTGACTTGGAGAGGAGGCGTCCTCTTACTACTCCTGCTTGGAGCCCTATAGTGGGAACAGAGGGCGCAGTGCCGAGTGGGTCTGGAGCTGATGGTAGGCAGGTGAAGACCCAGGAGATCCGGATGCAGGCCAGGTGCGGATGCAGGAACGTGGGTGCAGCAGCAGGTAGGTATGGCGGCAACCAGGATGCAGAGCGGGAATGGACACAGGATCGTAGATGCGGCAGCAGGCAGGTATGGCAGTAACCAGGATGAGGGCCAGGTGCAGGAGTGTAGGTGCAGCAGCAGGTAAGTATGGCGGCAACCAGGATACAGGCCAGGTGCAGATACAGGTAAGTATGTGCAGCAGTGTCAGACAAGCCAGGTCAGGATCAAATGAGCAAATCAAGTACAAGGGAACAGGCAAGCGGTAGTCAGGGATAAGCCGGGGTCGGTGCAGGCGGAGTTCCTTCTTAGTCAGGGTCAGATCAGTTACAGGCAACAGAATCAGGTTATGGAGTGCAGAACATTATAGACCAGAAGGCATTGACTAAACTGTACTGGGGATTTAAATAGCTCACCTTGCGGTGACGTGTACGCTAGTGCGCATGCGCGCCCGCATGCTCCCGCGCATGCGCACTCACACCACTGCGGCCAGAGGGGATCCGGCGCCGACGCTCCGGCACAGAGGAGGGATCCCTGGCAGTGCCCCCTCTCTAAGCGCAGCCTCCGGATACCCAACTGGGACATCTTCTCTGGATGCCTGTGCTTGAATGCCACTGCCAGGGATCGCCGCAGCGCTGGTCCCGGCGCAGGCGCAGTGCGCCACCCTGCACGGGGATGCGGGCACTAGGTCCAGGCCGGCCGCGGCGTCGAACTTGCGCATGTGCACTAGGAGACACGGGTGCGTGCCGGGCACCAATGACGGCGCATGGCACGGTATTTAAATCGCCCTGAGCTGTCACTGGTTGATGTTTGGTCCTTTCCTGTTCCCTGATTTGTGTACCTATGTTTTTGATAAGTTGACCTGGCGTGTGACCCGACTATTCCCTGCCCGCTGTTTTGTACCTCGCAGACCCCACGGCTCCCGACCGGCTTGTTTGACCCTGCACCTGCTCAGCCATCTATTTATCCCGTCGGGATCGCCCGACCTCCTCATATCAGGCTCTTACTCTGCGGGAGCCCTCGGCAGATACCTCTACCATTGGTGGGTGTGCCCAGTAGACGCGACCTGGTCTCGGTGCGCTCCAAGTCCATCCCCACCATCAGGGGCCCTGGTGAACAAGTGCTCCGGTACTTAGACTCCACGCTCTGGAAGCACCTGACCAGTGGATTGCTAGAGGTACCGCCGGGTGGTCCCTTTCAGTACCAAACGACCATGACTGAGCCCGGAGGAGGGTCCTCCCCACTGGAAGACATATGCAGGCACTGTTCTGTTAGTCGATCCTGCTCATATGCTCACACACTGTAGTTAGTAGCAGACATTTTATTAGGTGCTCTTAGCTTCCATTAAACATGTGTCTGCTTTTAGAACTACAACCAAAGAGATGCAATAATACAGTTGTACCAGTATCTAAGTAGTGAGACCCCTAGAGGCCATACACAGCATATAACATATTGCTACATCCTTTCTCTTTTAACTAAAAGAACAATGAAATATAACAAACACAAAATGGTGAAGTAGAACATAGCTATAAGTTAGATATAATCCTTGAGGTGAGCCGGCTTTCTGATTTTTCTGCCAGCTCGCGTAACATATGAGGTTTCTTCACAGAAATCTTGGTGTTCTGATTCTGGCAGTCTATTTTCTGGGACTGTCTCTCTCTGCCTAGAGACCTCCCTATGCTCCTCCATCTTCTTCCTTCCTCTGTTATGATTTCATAGGACCGTGGTCCCAATTTCTGTACAACCTTCGCTTTTTTCCAGTGTTTGTCATATTTGCCTATTGGCTGAATCCGTACATTTTCATTGCTCTGGAGAACAGGCAGATCTTTTGCAGATTTATTATAATAGAAAGCTTGCCTATCTTGATTCTTCGTTAGTTTGGCTTTAACATTGCCCACAAGCTTTGGCTTTAGTAGTTGACCTGCAGTTGGTAGGAGAGTCCTTGTACGTCTACTCATAAGCCGCTGTGCTGGACTGGTGTCTAGGCCTTGTGTGGGTGTGTTTCTGTGGTCCAGTATAGACAGGTAAATCTCTGTACCTGCCTGTTTTGCCTTTTGCATGAGTCTTTTGGCTGTTTTTACTGCTGACTCCGCTTTACCATTACTCTGTGGATATCCAGGAGATGATGTCTGGTGCTCAAATTCCCACCTCTCCCTGAATTTTTTGAATTCTTCCGATGTAAATTGAGCAGCGTTGTCAGAGAACACAATATCCGGAATGCCATATCTGGCAAAATGGGCCTTGAGTTTTTTAATTACTGTTTTGGCCCTTGTGTCCTGTAAGTAGTCTATCTCCCAGAAGTTGGAAAAATAGTCCACAGTTACCATATTTTCCTGGTCGTTCCACGTGAACAGATCTGTTCCTACTTTTGACCATGGTCTGTTTGGAATTGTATGTGGTTGCAATGTCTCTTTCGGTTGCTTATCATTGCACGATGCACATATTTCACACTGTGCTATAAAGTTTTTTATGTGGTCATTCATTCCAGGCCAATAAACATATTCTCGTGCACGACGTAGACATCCTTCTACACCTAAGTGAGTCGAGTGCAATCTTTCTATAATGTCTCTTCTAAGGGATTTTGGTATGACCGCCCTTTCTCCTTTAAAGATGATTCCATGCTGCACAGAGAGTTCATCTCTTATGTGAAAAAATGGAGAAACCTCCATTGGAGCATGCTGCTTGTGTTTTGGCCATCCCTTCAAGATGACAGTCTTTATGATCTGTAGAGTTTTATCTTCCGCTGTGCAGGTCTGTATTTGTTTCGGTCTGTCTTTTGAGACAGACAGATATTCACACATATTGATGCTTTCAATGTCTTTTTCTTCTTCATTGGTGATGGGTAAGTAAGCTCTGCTTAGGGCATCTGCAATCAGTAAATCCTTCCCTGGACAGTAACAAATGTTAAAATCATATTTCTGAAGCCTTAACAGCATGCGCTGCAGTCTTTTTGGGGCATTCAGTAGTGGCTTCTTTGTAATACTTTCTAAAGGCTTGTGATCTGAATGCACCACCACTTGTCGACCGTAGGTGTACTGGTGAAATTTCTCTAGCCCAAATACTACCGCTAGTAGTTCCTTCTCGATTTGAGCATATCCTTGCTCTGTTAGAGTTAACGCTCTGCTTGCATATGTGATTGGCTGTTTATCCTGCATTAGTGTGGCTCCAAGGCCGGTTTCTGAGGCATCACATTGTACTACCACTGCTTGATCTGGATCAAAATATTTTAGTGTTGCTTCGTCTACAATAGCATTTTTCACTGACTGAAAAGCAGTTTCATGGCTTTCTGTCCATTCCCAGAGTACGTCTTTGTGAGTTAGCTGTCTCAGTGGCTCACACATGTCCGATAAATGCTTGCAAAATTTGGAAAGATAATTCACCATGCCCAGGAATCGTTGTACTCCACGTATATCTGTAGGTGTCGGCATGTCCTGTATTGCCCTCACCTTCTCTGGATCGACTTTAACACCATTTGAGGTAAGAAGATGTCCAATATATGGTACTTCTGTAATTTTTAGTTTGAATTTTGCCAGGTTCAGTTTGATTTGTTTTTTTCTACATCTGTCTAAGAATTGTATCATCTTTTTATCGTGATCCTTTGTTGCGGATTCTAGATCATCACTTTCCCCAACTATTAGTATATCGTCTGCTATTATTTTTACTCCAGACAGTCCTTCCAAAGCTTGCATCAATTTTTGTTGGAACACTTCTGGAGCCGGGCTTAATCCCATTGGCATTCTCAGCCACTTATAGCGTCCAAATGGGGAAGAAAATGCTGTTAATAAACTTGATTCTTTATCCAGTTCCACGTGCCAGAACCCATTTTTCACATCACATACCGAAAATATTTTAGCCTTTGATAGATCTGGTAGAATATCTTCTATTGTTGGCATTGGATAGTGATTTCTTTTAAGGGCCTTGTTCAGTGGCTTAGGATCAATGCATATTCTTAACTTGCCTGATGGTTTTTTCACTACCACCAAACTTCTTATCCAGTCTGTGCTTTCCTGTACTGGTGCTATCATAACTCTGCTGTGCAAATCCTGCAGTTCCTCTTTAAGCAGTTGCATTAAGGCTACAGGTGCTCTTCTTGTAGGCAGTCTGGTAGGCTGTATTGTATGATCAATTTCTAGTTTGTATTTACCTTCCAGGCACCCATCACCTTCAAATAAATCAGCATACTCTGTTTTTATGTGGTGAAAATCCAAAATGTATTCTGCATTTTGTTTAGGATTTTGAGTATTCTCAGAAACTTCCAGAGCCATGATGTTATGGGACTGCACCTTTATTAAGTCCATAGCCTGAACTGCTTTAACTCCCAGCAAAGGAATGTGATCGTCCTCCTGCAACACAGTAAACTCCACTCTGTAGCTCTTTCTGTTACGTGGATTTCTTAATTTTAGCTTGCATGTTCCCATGGGTTTCAGAACACTTTTGTTGTACATGACCAGTACCTTATCAGTGGGCTCAATGGGAACCTGTTTGTTAAGCAGAGTAAATGGAATGACATTGCAGCTTGCTCCACAATCCAGCTGAAATCTTATGGGCTGTTCATTCACCATAAATATGGCAAAGAGCTGCTTTGCATCATTGGCTACTGGCTGTTTGACTACATTGACGTTCTCTGTTGCAGACTGCAGCTGCAGCCATGTGATGCCCTCTGTGCTGTCCTTGTCTGTGTCCTGGGTCACTGTGTGGACTTGTCTGTACTGTTTGCTAGTTTTGAATCTGCACACAGCTGAAAAGTGGTTAATCTTGCCACAAGTCCTGCAGGACTCCCCATACGCTGGACATTTCTCTTTGTCTCTTTCATGTCTTTTGCCATAGTATTTACACTGGACTGAGCTCACAGGGAGCCTGGACCTTGCTCTGCCTTTCACAGATACTGCATGCACTGAGGCATCACTGGTGCCCTCCATCATCTTCAGCCTGTCTTTAGTCAGCTTAGCAGCCCTGCAGATTTGTATACATTTCTCCAAAGCCAGCTCTTCCTTCCTCAGTAATCTTTCTCTGAGGTGAGAGTCTCTGATGCCACACACTATCCTGTCTCGGATAAGGGAGTCCCTGATGTCCCCAAATCCACAGGTTGCAGCCAGTCTCCTCAGCTCTGTCACATATCTGTCCACACTGTCCCCAATCTCCTGATTCCTTGAGAAGAACTTGTATCTCTCCACTGTCTCATTCTTTTTGGGGTCACAGTGCTTATCAAATGCGTGCAGTATGTCTGTCAGTGCGATGCTGTCTGTGAGCAGAGTCTCGGCTAGTTCTCTGCCTTTTTCCCCAATCAAGTAATAAAACCGCTTTACTTCCCTCTGCTCATCTCTGGGTGCCACTGTCAGGTCCACATACAGGGTAAACTCTTCCTTCCAGTGTCTCCATGTCTGTGAGAGATTGGAAGAAGTGACATCCAGTCTCTGAGGGGGTTTCAGGCCACTCTCCATAGTGCAGTCTGATAGGGACTCTGTACTTACAGTTGCTGATTCTCTGTACAGTTCTAGTGTCACACAATCTGTATTTGTAGACGGAAGACTTGCTATTCAGAGGTCCAGTGCCCGACTGCCACCATGTTCTGTTAGTCGATCCTGCTCAGATGCTCACATACTGTAGTTAGTAGCAGACATTTTATTAGGTGCTCTTAGCTGCCATTAAACATGTGTCTGCTTTTAGAACTACAACCAAAGAGACGCAATAACACAGTTGTACCAGTATCTAAGTAGTGAGACCCCTAGAGGCCATACACAGCATATAACATATTGCTACAGGCACTTAGCGGCCCTGACTCAGGCCGTGTTGTCCCTACAGGACAAGTATACAAACCTGGAAAATCGTTTCCAGACCCTCACCGTATCTGACACTACCGCACAGGCCCCGGTTTCTGCCTCATCGGCTGGGGAAGCCCCAGGGCCGGCCACGGGAGCTGCTGCTGCGCCCCCTATGGCCGAACCCCGTGTCCCCCTGCCAGAACGTTTTCGCAGTGACCGTACACGTTTCAGGGCCTTCCGAAACTCCTGTCTCCTGTTTTTTAATTTACAACCCTGCACATTTACGACAGAGTCGGTTAAGGTGGGGTTCATAATCTCGTTACTCCAGGACAAACCCCAGGACTGGGCCCATCGACTAATGGAGAACCAAGACCCACACTTTGGGACAGTAAAAGATTTTTTTGAGGCTATGGCCATCCTGTATGACGACCCACAGCGGGCAGCTTCCACCGAATCGACACTATACGCCCTTAGACAAGGCTGCCGGGCAGCGGAAGAATATACTTCCGAGTTTAGGCGATGGATGGGAGACACACGGTGGAATGATGCCGCCTTGCACCACCAATTCCGCATTGGGCTCTCTGAAGCCCTCAAGGATGAGCTGGCCCGAGTGGGCCTACCTGAGTCCCTAGAAGATCTCATGGCCCTAGCCATCCAAATCGACCGTATATTATGGGAGCGCAGGTCCAAGAGGTCCAGCCAGGGTCATGGAAGTACATGGGCTCCAGTCCAGAGTGCAGGCCAACCTACCACAATGGATACCCGGACCCCAGCTCCTGTGGACACCCAGGAACCCATGCAGCTGGGTCTGGCTTGGCTTACGCTATCCCCCCGAGGAACGCCAGCGGAGACGCTCCAAGAATCTCTGCCTCTACTGTGGTGAAGCCGGTCACATGGTACGGTCCTGTCCCCTGAAAGCGAGTAAGTCTACCTCTTCCTTTTCTTCCTTATCTGTGGGGGATGTTAGACAGGCCAATTACTTAGCTGTACCCCTCTCCTTCCAGCTTCCAGGAAGAATCGTGGAGGTGACAGCCATAGTTGACTCGGGGGCATGCAGTTGCTTTGTGGATATTGACTTCGCTCGCCAGCAGGAGATTCCCCTACAGCCCAGAAAAAGGGGTCTTAATATATTTCTGGCTGATGGCTCCCAGATTAAGTCGGGAATAGTTGATCAGGAGACCCCCCCTTATCCCTACCACTATAGCTGGCCAGCATCAAGAACTCCTTTGTTTAGACGCCATCGCGTCACCTCTTTTCCCAATCATTTTGGGGCTCCCTCTGTTGCGGGCCCACAACCCCCAAATTGACTGGGAGACCGGGTCTGTTCTGTTCCGCTCACCATACTGTCAGGAACACTGTCGCGCTTCGGGCCCCGTGATCCCCCAAGTTCTCCTATGCTCGGTAGGGGACCCCAATTTAACACAGGTCATTCCAGCGGCCTATCATGGCTATCTGGATGTTTTCAGTAAGCGAGGGGCAGATACCCTGCCCCCTCACCGCCCATATGACTGTCCCATTGACTTGTTACCTGGTTCCGAAATTCCATTTGGCTGGATTTTCCCGTTATCTGAATTAGAATTGGGGGTTCTCAAGGAATAAATTGACGAGAGTCTCCAAAAAGGGTTCATCCGGCCCTCGACCTCACCAGCAGGGTCTGGGATTTTCTTCGTAGAGAAAAAAGATAAATCCCTGAGACCCTGCATTGACTACGACGAGTTAAACAAGGTCACAATTAAGAATCGTTATCCGTTGCCCCTGGTCCCAGAACTCTTTCAGAGCCTGAAGTCCGCAGCTATCTTTACAAAGTTAGATTTAAGGGGTGCTTACAACCTGGTGCACATAAGGGAGGGGGACGAGTGGAAAACAGCCTTCCGCACTCGTTTTGGGCATTTTGAATACCTGGTTATGCCTTTTGGACTCTGCAATGCCCCGGCCACGTTCCAGCACTTTGTGAATGATATATTTAGGGACTACCTGGATGTTTTTGTAGTCGTCTATCTAGATGATATACTGATATTTTCCCCCTCACTTGAGACTCATAGAAATCACGTGGCAAAGGTATTAGAGCGGTTGCGCCTACACGGGCTATATGCCAAGGCTGACAAGTGCAGTTTTGATCAGCGCAGTATTGCCTTTTTGGGACTGATCATTTCCACCACGGGAGTCGCGATGGACCAGAAGGTCTCAGCAATTCTGGAATGGCCAACTCCTACAGATAAGAAGGGGGTCCAACGCTTTATTGGATTTGCTAATTTTTACAGGAAGTTTATTAAGAACTTCTCGGGTCTGGTCTCCCCCATAACGCAATTGACCAAACAAGGAACCCGTTTTAGATGGACACCTGAGGCCCAGGAGGCCTTTGAGTCTCTTAAAAAATTATTCACCACGGCCCCCATTCTCGGTCATCCGGACGCTTCACTGCCGTGCGTGCTGGATGTGGACGCATCGGAGAATGCAGTGGGGTCCATCCTGTCCCAGAGGAAAGGCACCAAGGAACTTCTGCACCCGGTAGCATTCTTTTCAAGAAAGTTGACCCCGGCCGAGAGGAACTATGACATTGGCGACCGAGAATTGTTGGCCATCAAGACAGCACTAGAGGAGTGGAGATATCTGTTGGAAGGTGTCATGCATCCGATTTTGATCTTCACCGATCACAAGAATTTAGAATATCTGAGGACAGCAAAGCGTTTACGACCACGCCAGGCGAGATGGGCACTCTTCTTCTCCTGATTTTCGTTCCATATAACGTACAGACCCGGATGTAAGAACACGAAGCCTGACGCACTCTCACGCATGTTTGAGGATCCAAAGGAAGAGCCTAGGCCGGATACCATTTTATCTTCAGGAAACTTTCTGGCCCTCCAAACAGAGCTTTGCTCTAAACTGCAGGACGCATCCATGGCAATGTCAGCCCCATCCGGGGTGTCCCTCCAGAACAAGGGGGGACTCTTATGGAAGGGGGGGTTGATCGTGTTACCGGAAGGAGTCCGAACACTGGTCCTGGGACATTGTCACGACCATCCGATGGCGGGGCACTTCGGCCTGGCGAAGACTCTGGATCTTCTCAAACGCTCGTTTTGGTGGCCGAGCATGACCAAGGACTGCGAGCGTTATGTCAAATCTTGTGCCATCTGCCAAAGAAACAAATCTCCTAGAAGTAAGGCCTGGGGGCTTACCCGCTACCGATACCCGATCGGCCCTGGCAAATGATCGCCATGGATTTTATAGTTGAACTTCCTCCGTCCCGGGGCCGCACCGCAATTCTCGTAGTCATTGACCGCCTGTCAAAAATAGCCCACTTCCCACCCCTGAAGAATACCCCGTCGGCATTCGAAACGGCACAAATCTTCATACGAGAAGTGGTAAGATTACATGGAGTTCCGGAAGATATTGTCTCGGATCGAGGAGTTCAAGTTACCTCCAAATTTTGGAAAGCGTTATGCAAGGCGTTGGGTATCAAACTGTCCCTCTCCTCCGCCTTTCACCCACAGACCAATGGGCAGACGGAGAGGACTAATCAGACCCTGGAGCAGTATCTGAGATGCTACACGTCCTTCCTACAAGATGATTGGCTGGCACTCTTACCCTTGGCAGAATTCGCCTATAATAACGCAAATCACTCAGCTTCGGGGCAAGCCCCGTTTTTTGCAAATTACGGGTTTCATCCCATTTTTCTTCCGGATCTGGTCACCGAGAGTTCAGTTCCGGCTACTCAAGACACGCTTTCCTTCTTCTCTACCAATAATAAGCTACTTCAGGAAGCTACCTCTAGAGCCCAGGAAGATAACAAGAGGGCCTTTGATAAGAAGCGAAGAGAGGGGAACTGGTGTTACAACCCAGGGATAAGGTCTGGTTGGCAACGACTAACCTAAAAATGTTGTGTCCATCGAAGAAATTACAACCAAAGTTTTTAGGTCCTTTCCGTGTGAAGCGAATGGTCAACAAAGTGGCATACGAGCTCATCCTTCCAGAGACCTACAGAATCCACCCGGTGTTCCATGTATCACTGCTGAAACCAGTTATCCCAGATCCTTTCCTGGATCGAGAGTCCAGACCCCCGGAAGCCGTAACCATCGAAGAGCAGGAAGAATTTGAGATAGAAGCAATTCTAAAGTGCCGAAGGAGGGGGGGCCAGACCCAGTTCTTGATTAAATGGAAGGGCTATGGTCCAGAAGAAAATTCCTGGGAACCGGCCCAAAATGTTAATGCCCCCAGACTGGTCCGGGAGTTCCTTCGTGACCACCCGTGGTGGAGGGATCGGGTGGGCATCCGGAGGTTGCCCGTAGGGGGGGGCAATGTCAGGGATCGCCGCGGCGCTGGTCCCAGCGCAGGCGCAGTGCGCTGCCCTGCAAGGGGATGCAGGCACTAGGTCCAGGCCGGCCACGGCGACAAACTTGCGCATGCGCACTAGGAGACACGGGTGCGTGCCGGGCACCAATGACAGCGCAGGGCACGGTATTTAAATCACCCTGAGCTGTCACTGGTTGCCGTTTGGTCCTTTCCTGTTCCCTGATCTGTGTACCTGTGTTTTTGATACGTTGCTGACCTGGATTGCTCCTGACATTGCTGTTCTCTCCTGCCCTGACCCTTGGCTTGCCTGACCTCTCTCCTGGATGCCCCCTGTTGGTTCTGATCTACTGTTGCTGACCTGGTGTGTGACCCGACTATTCCCTGCCCGCTGTTTTGTACCTCGCAGACCCCACGGCTCCCGACCCGGCTCGTTTGACCCTGCACCTGCTCAGCCATCTATCCATCCCATCGGGATCGCCCGACCTCCTCATATCAGGCTCTTACTCTGCGGGAGCCCTCGGCGGATACATCTACCATTGGTGGGTGTGCCCAGTAGTCGCGACCTGGTCTCGGTGCGCTCCAAGTCCATTCCCACCATCAGGGGCCCTGGTGAACAAGTGCTCTGGGACTTAGACTACGCTCTCTGGAAGCACCTGACCAGTGGATTGCTAGAGGTACCGCCAGGCGGTCCCTTACAGCCACGATTAAATCTTTAGCGTGGATGTTAGATTCCAGTTCCCATGAATTGTCTTCGGGTCCATAACCTTTCCATTTAATTAAATATTGGAGCTGGTTCCTCCTTTTCCTACAGTCAACAATTGTTTCAACCTCATATTCCTCTTTGCCGTCGATGATCACTGGTTCAGGTGGCCCCAATTCTCGACCTGGAAAGGGGTTAGAGACTGCAGTCTTGAGCAATGATACGTGAAATACAGGGTGGACCTTTAGTGATCCTGGTAATGTGAGCTCGTATGCCACATCGTTAATCCTCCTTTTTACTGGAAAAGGTCCCATGAATTTGGGGCCTAACTTTGAGGGACAGGTTAGCCTTAGATTAGCTGTTTCCAGGTTCCAGGACCAGGTCCCCTTTCCTTTTGCTGTCAAAGAATTTCTTATTGTCTAACTGAGCCTTTGAGATTGTCTCCTGTATCATCTTGTTGTTCTGTTGAAGGAATTCAAAGGTATCTTGGACTGCTGGGATTGATGATTCAGGCACTAGATTGGATAGGAATGCAGGATGAAATCTATAGTTAGAGAAGAAGGGAGACTGTTTTGTGGCCGAGTGTTTTGAATTATTTTATGCGAATTCGGCCAAGAGTAAAAGTGATACCCAATCATCTTGGGAAAAGGACGTGAAACAGCGAATGTATTGCTTCAAGGTCTGGTTGGTTCTTTCTGTTTGGCCGTTGGTCTGAGGGTGATAGGCGGAAGAGAGTGAGAGTCCCACTTTCAACTTCTTGCAAAGAGCTTTCCAGAACTTCGAGGTGAATTGCACCCCTCGATCCGAGACGATGTTCCCTGGGACACCATGGAGCCTCACCACCTCTCTTATAAAGATTTGGGCCATTTCTGCTGCAGACAGTACTCCCTTCATGGCAATAGTTGCCTGTCGAGAGCACTGTATCAGGGGTAGGAGGATCCTTAGGGTCATTGAACATCCTAGACAGAGCATCGGGTTTGATAGTCTTAGAGCCTGGTCTATAGGTAATGTGGAAAATGAACCTGGAGAAGAAGAGTGCCCACCTAGCTTGTCAGGGTTTTAGACGTTTCGCAGTCTTCAGGTACTCCAGATTTTTGTGATCGGTATAGATCAGAATGGGGTGTGCTGCTCCCTCCAAAACGTACCTCCATTCCTCCAAGGATGATTTGATGGCCAGTAATTCTTGGTCCCCTACATCGTAGTTTCTTTCCACTGGGGATAGCTTACGGGAAAAGAAAGCAATGGGATGAAGCAGGAGTTTCAGACCTTGCCGCTGTGATAGGACGGCCCCAACAGCACTCTCAGAGGCATCTATTTCTACCACAAAGGGTAGTGCTGGATCCAGATGGCATAATATGGGTGCTGAGGTAAAAAGTCCCTTTAATGCATCAAAAGCGTTTTGGGCTTCTGGTGTCCAACGGAATAGGATTCCTTGTTTGGTCAGTTGGCTGATAGGAGTGATGATGGCTGAGAATCCTTTGATGAACCTCCTGTAAAAGTTGGCGAAGCCTATGAAGTGCTGTACTCCTTTTTTATCAGATGGTGCAGGCCATTCCAGGATGGCGGAGACTTTCTGGGGATCCATTTTGAAGCCTTCAGTGGATATAATCAACCCTAAGAATTGAATGCTCTGGCGTTCAAACTCACACTTTTCAGGTTTTGCGTAAAGCCTGTGTAGTCGGAGGCGACCGAGGACTTTCTGCACATGACCCCGGTGAAGTTCGATGGATGCGGAAAAGATCAAAATGTCATCAAGGTATACGATCACAAAAATGTCTAAAAAGTCTCTGAAAATGTCGTTCACTAGGTGCTGGAAAATTGCAGGGGCATTACACAGTCCGAAGGGCATAACTAAGTACTCGAAGTGCCCAAACTTGGTACAAAAGGCTGTTTTCTCCTTCTCTGATTCTTATGAGATTGTATGCCCCTCCTAAATCCAGCTTTGTAAATACGGTCGCAGATCTGAGCCTCTGGAATAGTTCTGGGACTAGTGGCAGAGGATATCTGTTCTTCTCCGTGATGTTATTTAATTTGCAGTAGTCCACACATGGACGGAGGTAGTGATCTTTGTTTTCTACAAAGAAGATCCCTGCATCTGCTGGTGAGGTGGAGGGGCAGATGAACCCCTTTTTGAGATTATCTTCGATGTAGTCTTTTAATGCCTCCAACTCACGCTCTGACAATGGAAAGATCCGACCAAAGGGAATCTCAGCTCCAGGTAGAAGTTCGATCGGGCAGTCGTAGGGCCTGTGAGGTGGAAGGCTGTCTGCACCATGTTTACTGAAGACATCCAGAAAGTTATGGTATGCTGCCGGAACCATTTGGCTTACTTCGGTATCATTATCCATGCCTAACAGGGGCCTGGATTGAGCAGGACCTTGGGGCAAACAGTGCTCATGGCAGTAGGCCGATTGAAAGTCCACTTCACCAGATACTTAGTTTATACTGGGGTTGTGGGCCTGTAACCATGGGATCCCCAAGATGATTGGAAACAGTGTTGATGCAATAACATCCAGGCAAAGTAGTTCCTTGTGGCCAGATGGAGATACTACCACAGGTAGTGGGATCGTTTCCTGTGTGACTGCCCCAGACATAATGTTAGATCCGTATGCCAGATATACTGTCAGTCTCTGGGTCTTGGCCTTTAAGGGTATCTGGTGTTGTAGAGCAAAGGTTGATAAAACAACTGCAGGCCCCAGAATCAATGATAGCGGGCACTGCCAGGGTCTCTCCCGAAAGCTGGAATGAGATGGAAATGGTGAGGTGAGCAGGGTTGATAGTTGATAGTTTAACAAGCAGGGTGGCCAGAGACTTACATAGCTTTGTAGGGCAGTTCCATACGTAATGGCCAGGTTGTCCGCAATAGAGGCATAGGTTGCCCTGTCGTTGGCGTTGACGTTCCTCTGGGGTGAGTGAGGTTCATAGCAAGCCTATTTGCATGGGTTCATATTCATAAGTACTGGGTGTAGCAGGACTGGTTGGTGCCATGCTCGCTGGAGGTGGTACCCTGGGTAGCATCCACATGGGGTGAACATGGCCGGCAGACATTTTTAACCTTTGTTCCCTAAGTCGGTGGTCAATCTGGATAGCCAGGTTAATGAGCTCTTCCAACATGTTTGGTACCCCGACTCGAGCTAGCTCATCTTTAAGGGGTTCGGCTAGGCCTAAGCGGAACTGGTAGCGTTGTTCCAATTGGTATCGGCGCTCCAACGCCAGAATTCTGTTACATAGTCCTTAGCTGCCCTGCGACCCTGCTGAAGAGAGTGTAGTGCGGCTTCCGGGGATCATCATAGAGCTGCACCATAGCCTCAAAGAAGTGATTTAAGGAAGTTAGCTTGGCATCTTCCTTCTCCAGCAGATGGTGGGAACATGCCTGTGGTTTGCCCTGGAGAAGTGATATCACGAACCCCACCTTGGTTGCCTCTAAAGAAAAGGTACGGGGTTGCAAAGCAAAATAAAGTTCACAGGCTTTGTGGAAGGCCTTGAATTTGTGGCGATCGCCAGAAAATCTTTCAGGTGTGGGAACTCTAGGTGTCGGGGGCAGCATCATCACTGCAGGGTTCACCATGGTATCAAGGTCCTACCTTTCCTCAGGGCTTGTGCTGCTCCATGTGCTGGCATCCATCTTAGGTCTGCAAAGCATTGTGGGATCCTTTATGCTTTCAGCCCTCTGCGGCTCCTCCCAAGAGGTGGCGGCTTATCACATTTAAGTCTGCTGTTTGCAGCTGTCCATTGCATTCGTCGGCAGGAGAACTACTGTCCTACCAAGTCATCCGCTGTTGCTGTCGGACTTGCATAGATTCTTGCCTTGTTTCTGTGTAAATAAACCTACCTTTAATTGCACCTCCTTGTGTGTCTGGCTCCTCGCTCCCTGACACTACACGAATGCCATGAATCCTGACAATGAAGGTACACCCTCGCTCCCTATGTTGGTTGCCAGACTTGATCAGCAGGATCTCTTGTTGGATCAGTTCGCTCAGGCGTTGCAGACACTGCTTGCACGCACAGCGCATCTTGCTCCTGGTGCAATTAGGCCGGTTGTCACTCCTGTGGTCGCTCCCGCTGCTGCTCCGGTTGTTGCGCCTACCTCTGCATCTGCTGCTGCACCTGCGGTGCCCAGAGGTGTGACTGGTTCAGCCCCCCTTCCACAGCGCTGAGCTGAGTCAGTGTCGGGGTTTCCTTAACCAAGTGGGCATATATTTTGAGTTGGACCTACTGAGAAGTCAAAGGTGGGCTTCCTCATCTCGCTGCTCTTGGACAAGGCCTTGGCCTGGGCAAATCCCTTATGGGAGAATGATAACCCTGTGATTCACGAGTTTGCCAGTTTTGTTGCCTCCTTCCGTAGGGTATTCGATGTGCCTGCTCACTCCGCCTCTGCTGCCAAGCTGCTCATGTCCATGCATCAGGGTTCACGGATCGTTGCCGAGTATGCCATAGAATTTCGTACCCTGGTGGCAGAGGTGGGTTGGAACAATGAGGCTCTGGTGGCTGCTTTCTCTCATGGTCTCTCAGAGGCGTTGAAGGACGAGATTGCAGCCAAAGAACTGCCTGTTGAGCTCGAAGCACTCATTTCCTTCCTAATCCTGATTGACACCAGGCTCACGGAGAGGCTTTCACTTAAGGAGCGTCTGCGGAGGCCTCCACTGGTTGGCGCCTATGTTTTCTGTCCCACCCGTTCCTCCCTCCCACGCCTCCTGGGCATGGCTTGTCTGGCGGTGAGCCCATGCAGCTGGCGTTTGCTCGCCTTTCCGAGGGGGAGCGGGCATCTCGGCGTCGGGAGGGTCGCTGCCTGTACTGTGGTCTCGGTGGGCATTTTCGGCAGTCCTGTCCGGTCCGTCCGGGAAACGCTCGCACCTGAGATCCTGTCGGGGGCAGATCTTGGGTGGAGTTTCCTCGTCCCCGGTGTCCCGCAAAGATAAACCGCTAATCACCGTTGTCCTCTCTTGGGCGGAAGGCTTGGTGACGGCCCAGGCGTTGGTAGACAGTTCGTTTGCTGCTCAGTACTCCATTCCTCTGCAGGCTCGAGTTACTCCATTGGTTTTTGAGGCGATAGATGGCAGGCCCCTGCAACCGCCGCAGGTTACCCATGAGACCCTGCCGATTGAAGTAGCTATTGGGGCTGTTCACAGGGAGTTGGCCTGTTTCTAGGTAATTTCCTCTCCGCACTACTCCGTGGTTTTGGGATATCCCTGGCTTCAGAAGCACAATTCGACCTTTAATTGGCGGTCGGCCATGATTCTCTCGTGGTCTCCACAGTGTGGGGCCAGTTGCATCCATGGACCTGTTAAGGTGTTGTGTGCCTCCTCGGACTCTGTGTTGCCCACTGAATATGGGGAGTACCTGGACATGTTTGACAAGGTGCGCGCCGGTGCTCTGCCTCCTCATCGTCCACACGATTGTGCCATAGCCTTGCAACCCGGTGCCACTCCTCCTCGTGGCAGGGTGTATCCTCTTTCGGTTGCGGAGAATCAGGTCATGGAGGAGTACGTTGCGGATGCACTTTCCCAGGGGCACATTCGCAAGTCTACTTCCCCAGCAGGAGCTGGCTTTTTCTTCGTGAAAAAGAAGGGCGGTGAATTGAGGCCTTGCATTGATTATAGGGGTCTCAATCGAATCACAATTAAGAATGCTTACCAAATTCCGTTGATTACCGAGTTGTTCGACCGCCTCAAGGGAGCAACGTTCTTTACTAAACTCGACCTTAGGGCTGCGTACAACCTCGTACGGATCAAGGAGGGCGACAAGTGGAAGACCGCGTTCAACACCAGAAGCGGCCACTATGAATCCCTGGTTATGCCCTTCGGGTTGTGTAACACGCCCGCGGTCTTTCAGGAGTTCATTAATGATGTATTTCGTGACTTGTTGCAGCAGTGCGTGGTGGTTTACTTGGACGACATCCTGGTTTACTCTGTGTCTATGGAGTCTCATATCCAGAATGTCAAACGGGTGTTGCAACGGTTACGTGAGAACGAGCTTTTCTGTAAGCTCGAAGTGTGAATTTCTCCGATCCCAGGTTGCCTTTTTGGGCTACCTCATTTCCGCTGTGGGATTCTCCATGGACCCTCAGAAGGTTTTTGGTGGTTCTACAGTGGCCTCGTCCCAGTGGTCTTCGGTCCATTCAGCGCTTTTTGGGATTCGCCAACTATTATCAGACGTTTATCAGGAACTTCTCCACGCTGGCCAAGCCTCTCTCAGATCTGACCAAGAAGGGCGGTAATCCTCACGAGTGGTCATCCGAGGCCATCTTAGCTTTCGAAGCTCTGAAATCTGCCTTCGCTTCGGCTCCGATACTGTCTCATCCTAACCCTGGGTTGCCCTTTGTCCTCAAGGTTTATGCATCTGAGACGGGAGTAGGCGCCCTCCAGTCTCAGCGTCGGTCGCCCGATGGACCCCTACTTCCCTGTGGGTTCTACTCCAGGAAGCTTTCCTCCGCAGAATGCAACTACCAGATTGGAGACGGGGAGTTGTTGGCCATTATTCAGGCTCTCAGGGAATGGAGGCACCTGTTTGAGGGTTCTGCGGTTCCGGTTCTCATTCTCACTGACCACAAGAACCTGACGTATCTCTAGGAGGCTAAGAGGTTGACGCCTCGTCAGGCCAGATGGGCTCTGTTCTTGTAGCGTTTTAACTATGTGGTCTCCTATTTGCCTGGCTCCAAGAATGTCAGGGCTGGTGCCTTGTCGCGGCAATACTCTGAGCTGTCCAGGGAGGACTCTGAGCCGACCTCGGTCATACCTCCGGATCAGATCCTGGCTGCCATTCGTACCAGCCTGACTTCTCCCCTTGGGGAGCAGATTTTGGCGGCACAAACTGATGCTCCCTCTGAGAGACCGGCTGGCAGATGTTTTGTACCTGAGGGATTGCGCACCCGCCTGCTGCGTACCTACCATAATTCCAAGACTGCCGGTCATCCGGGGAGGAACCAGTTGTCCTGGGTCATTTCTCGTCTATTCTGGTGGCCATCTCTCCGTTCCGACATCGCCTCATATGTAGCGGCATGTTCTGTCTGTGCCCAGAATAAATCTCCTCGGCATCTTCCATTTGGCCTTCTGCAACCCATTCCCAATGGGGAGCGTCCCTGGTCACACCTGGGCATGGATTTCATTGTGGACCTCTCTGCGTCTCAAGGCCATACGGTCATTCTTATGGTCATTGATCGTTTCTCCAAGATGTGCCATTGTGTTCCGTTCAAGAAATTGCAGACTGCGCAAGAACTGGCTACGGTTTTCACCAGGGAGATCTTTCGCTTGCATGGGTTGCCTAAGGTGATTGTCTCGGACTGTGGGAGCCAGTTTGTGTCCAGGTTCTGGCACGCCTTCTGCTCCCAGTTGGGTATCAAGCTCTCCTTCTCTTCAGCCTACCACCCGCAGTCCAATGGGGCTGTGGAGCGTTCCAACCAGGCCCTGGAACAATTCCTTTGCTACTATATCTCAGACCATCAAGACAATTGGGTCGATCTCCTGCCATGGGCAGAGTTTGCGAGGAACTCGGCTGTCAACTCCTCCTCCGGGATGTCTCCCTTCATGGCCAACTATGGGTTCCAACCCGCTGTATTGCCTGAGTTGTTCTCGCCACAAGACATTCTGGCTGTGGAGAACCATCTTGCTGCCCTGCGTTCTTCATGGGGGCAGATCCAGAGCTCCTTGAAGGACTCAGCACAGCGCCAGAAGCTCCAGGCTGATCGTAGACGGTTGCCCTCGCCTTCATACTAGGTCGGTGATCGGGTGTGGTTGTCCACTCGTAACCTCAATCTTCGGGTGCCCGCACCGAAACTGGCTCCCTGTTTTGTTGGTCCTTTCCGCATCCTCCGCAGGGTGAACCCGGTTGCCTATGCCCTTGCTCTTCCTCCTGGGATGCGTATCTCCAATGTCTTCCACGTATCCCTGTTGAAGCCTCTGGTCTGCAATCGCTTTACTGCCTCACTGCCTCGGCCCCGTCCTATCCGGGTTGAAAGTCATGAGGAGTATGAGGTGAGCCGCAACCTGGACTCTCGGTTGGTCCGTGGTCCGGTGCAGTTCCTGGTCCATTGGCATGGTTATGGTCCCGAGGAGCGTTCCTGGGTTCCTTCTGTGGATGTTCCTGCCCTCCTCTGCGCTTTTCACACCCGCTTTCCCCAGAAGCCTTATGTTGAGCCGTGGAGGGGGAGGGGCCCTTGAGGAGGAGGTACTATCAAGGTCCTACCTTTCCTCAGGGCTTGTGCTGCTCCATGTGCTGGCATCCATCTTAGGTCTGCAAAGCATTGTGGGATCCTTTATGCTTTCAGCCCTCTGCAGCTCCTCCCAGGAGGTGGCGGCTTATCACATTTAAGTCTGCTGTTTGCAGCTGTCCATTGCATTCGTGTCCTGTCTGTTGCACAGCAGCAAGCTCCTGTTTAGTTAACTCTTTGCTCTCCTGGATACTGACTCGGCTTTGGCTAAGACTCCTCCTGGCTTCTGACCCCAGCTCTGGCGACCATTCTTCCTGGCTTCTGACCCCGGCTCTGGTGACCATTCTTCCTGGCTTCTGAGCTCGGTTCTGGCGACCATTCTTCCTGGCTTCTGACCCCGGCTTTGGCTATGATTCCCGCTGGTTCTCGACTTGATTATCCTGGAAGATGACCTCGTCAGGAGAACTTCTGTCCTACCAAGTCATCCGCTGTTGCTGTCGAACTTGCATAGACTCTTGCCTTGTTTCTGTGTAAATAAACCTACCTTTAATTGCACCTCCTTGTGTGTCTGGTTCCTCGCTCCCTGACACATGGTTCTTGGAGTAGATGTCGCTGTGGTGCTGGCAGAGGGTGTGGGTGCAAAGAAAGTCTGATAATGGTTTTCTCTTGCAGGTCCTTGACGGCTTGTGTCAATGCTGCAATGTGCTGGCAGATCTCTTCCAGAGGAGAGGCCCCTCTCTCAGGCTCCGACATGGCCTTCTGGTACTGTCACGTACCTGGTTGGGGAGCCTGACGTGGAGAGGAGGCGTCCCCTTACTACTCCTGCTCGGAGCCCGATAGTGGGAACAGAGGGCGCAGAGCCAGGAGTGGCACGAGTGCCGGGTGGGTCTGGAGCTGATGGTAGGCAGGTGAAGACCCAGGAGATCCGGATGCAGGCCAGGTGCGGATGCAGGAACGTGGGTGCAGCAGCAGGTAGGTATGGCGGCAACCAGGATGCAGACCGGGAATGGACACAGGATCGTAGATGCGGCAGTAGGCAGGTATGGCAGTAACCAGGATGAGGGCCAGGTGCAGGAGCATAGGTGCAGCAGCAGGTAAGTATGGCGGCAACCAGGATACAGGCCAGGTGCAGATGCAGGTAAGTATGTGCAGCAGTGTCAGACAAGCTGGGTCAGGATCAAATGAGTAAATCAAGTACAAGGGGCAGGCAAGCGGATAGTCAGGGATAAGCCGGGGTCGGTTCAGGCGGAGTTCTTTCTTAGTCAGGGTCAGATCAGTTACAGGCAACAGAATCAGGTTATGGAGTGCAGAACATTATAGACCAGAAGGCATTGACTAAACTGTACTGGGGATTAGCCGCCTTGATTAGATAAATAGCCGCCTTGCGGTGACGTGTATGCTACTGCGCATGCACACTCGCACCACCGCGGCCAGAGGGGATCTGGCACCGACGCACGGCTACACAGAGGAGGGATCCCTGACAGATGGGCTGTGATTGGCAGACCTGTCTGTACCATGTGATCACTCTGACTAATCACAGCTAGCAACACAATTGCACACAATGAATGGCATGAATCAAAGCCATTCATTGTTTACAACTGGTCACAGCGATCACATGGTATCAGCAGCGGGCCTTTCCATTCTGCTATAGGTGGGGCGGGTAGTGGTTAAGATGGCCTAGGAGGTGAGTGCAGTAAATTTTAAGCCTACCAGTGCTACAACTTGCATTGCTTGCACTTTAGATGTGTGGCTGGGTCAGCTCCGTTCTTATCTCGAGCAGGGTACGCCCCAGGTAAAATTAGTTGCTGCCAGTACTAGGAAAAGCAGTAGCTTTCACTGCAGATACCCCTGCATAAGCCATCAGATTTACAGCAAGATCTATACCGCTCATCTATTCAGCAAGGAGGGCAATCTGGCTAAAATGTTGGCAAGGAGACCTGACCTCTTAGTCCCAAATATGCAGTTTGCCATTCAAGGTAACCTCCTCTTTGGTATGGAATTGTCAACGGTACTAGAAAGATCAGCTAACAAGAAAATTTCCTGCCCCAAACAAGCAAACAGGAAAGCATTTTTCTTGACAGACTCCATGGCAGTATACAGTACGTATGGGTTAGTCCCACCCTCTCTTCTCCTAGAGGACCTCACTCCCATAAATTTTTGCTTCTTGCCAGAGGCTGTGTTCCTTTTTTGTTCTCCTCCTATGGACCTAGTGCAAGTCTTACCTGGTTCCCGCATACAAGATGGTCCGCGACCATGGCCTGGTGAGCCTCTTTGGGAGATGCGAGATGACGCACCGCTTGTCATTTCCACGGGTCCTCAGCTAAAGGGGGGGTCTTGGACGCAGCGGATGGATGCGGTGCCGGAAGTGTTGGAGCAGGCATCCCTTCATCAAATTTCAATGTTCCCCAGCTAACAGCGGGGTGGAAATGGGTGAGCAAGAGTCAGTGCCTGGAAGAGCTCAGGTATGCCAATGGTGGGTGAGCGACACTTGGGTCGCATAGCCTGCTAATAGCAGGTGGCCATGTAGCTCCCCGAATGGATGAGGCGGGTGTGGCTGTGAGGGGTTGGTAAGCAGTGCCCTTGCCCACGTTTGGGTCTTATTTTTGCTCCTCATTTTCTTTCTTTATCTTTCCCTGGTGCTAGTGGATGCCTGGAGCGCAATGCTGCACTCCAGGCCGCCACTTCCTGGTCCAAAGCGGTCTCTGGTGTACTGCACATGCACGAGTCGGCCTCGGAATGAGGCTTGTTTTCGCAAGATGTCCCGGGTTCTGGCACATGCGCAGTACAGTGGCGTGACATCACATCTTTGGCGGCAAATTTAAACAGCGGTCAGAGCTGTTTTCTTTGGGAAATCCTGTGGGCTGAATGCAGCAGCTTCCCCAAGCACTGTGGTCCACTGTGAAGGTCGGTACCTGCTCCCTCCTTGGTGGTCTGCTGGGATTTTGCATGTCATGTTTTTTATTACAGCTTGGTTGCCTTTGCAGCTGACCCGGCAGGGATGTTTCATCGCCTCCTTGTGGCCAGCCCCTGGACAGCTTTAGCCCCTTCATCCCCCACTGCCACCTTTCTGTGGCTTTTAACTATCCCTTCTAGGTCTGATCGCCACTATACAGTACACGATCACGGAAGTGCGTCCAGGTCTCAGCACCATTATTCGTCCTCTACATCCGGACGCCACAGGTCTCCTTCCAGCTCCAGGCTTCATCGGAGAAGCTCTCACTCCTCCTCCAGGCATTGCATTAAGGGGCACTCCAGCTGCTCCAATAGGAAGACTTGCTGGGGGTGTGATTCTTAGGTTCCTGACGACAGTTCATTATGTGACTCCTGTTTTGCACGGGTGACCGGCAAGAGAGAAAGCGCCAACCAACAGGTAGAGGCTTTGGTCAGACAGGTCGTTCAAGAATCACTGAAGGAAATTGGGACTAGTCGCACCTGCAGCACATTGGTTGGGGTATGCTCCCCTCCCAAAGATCCCCAAGAGGGATTGGAGCCTTCATGACCTAGCCACCTGTCAGCAGGAGCCTTAGATAGTGAGGCGGAGAGTGAAGATCCGTGTGTGGGCTTCGATTTCACCTAGAATAGGCCCATCTGGTGGATGCGGCCTTGATGACGCTAGACAAGCACGTTACCCTCCCTCTCAAGGATTCTGTATCTTTCAAGGACAACCTGGAAAGGAGAATCGATTCCGATCTCAAGCGAATCTACACTACGGCGGGGATGGCTTTTAAGCCGGCGCTTGCCTTAGCGGCCTTGTCTAAAGCTATGGAAGTATGGTTGGATAATGTGGATGTGGCCCTCAGAGGAGTTCCGGAAGAGGTGGCAAAGAATTCAGGTATTCGAGAGCTGAGGTTGGCATTTGCCTTTCTGGAGGAGGCCTTGATCGACCTTACCCGTCTGCTGGCTCGGGTTATGCTGTCCTCGGTGATAGCCAAGCGTGCATTGATGCTTCAACCCTGGTTGCCTGATCCGGGCTTCTAAGCAGGCATGGTGCAAGATCCCCTTTGAGGGTTCCTCCCTATTTGGGAACAAACTGGACAGCGCTATAGTCCGGGCTACAGGCAGGAGGTCCGGTTTCCTGCTCCAGGATCAGCGTCTGCTAGGCCAGAAGAGGGCTCCGGCCAGAAGTCAAGGCTCAGAATGAGCTAGGGACACACGCCTCTACAAGCCGGGCCACGAAGAAGCTGGAGGAGAAGCCGAACATCTTTTCAGAAATCCGCCAAGGGCTTGACCTCTGAAGGTTGTAAGGCCACAAAGTCCTTTTGAGGTTGGGCCTGCTCAGGCAGGGCAGGTGGGGGCACGCATTCGCCACTTTTGGCATGTCTGGGCAGCTTCAATCCGGGACGCCTGAGCCGTTAATACGATATCTTTAGGGCATGCTTGGGCATTCAAGAGGCCTCCTCATCTCAGTTTCACCCCTACGGCACTTCCCCATTCTGAAGAAAGGAGGTAAATCCTGCTGTCCTATGTGGACTCTCTGCTGGCGCAGGGTGCTGTCGTGCTGGTTACGGAGGGTGAAGAATTTCAGGGCATGTACTCGCCCACCTTTTGGTCCAGAAGAGAAACAGGGCCTGGAGGCCAATTATAGACCTCACCCATCTAAATTCCTTTATCAGGAAGTCAAAATTTAAGATGGAGACACTGTTCACAATTCAACAAGCAATTCAACCAGGCGACTGGCTCCTGTCTATAGATCTGAAGGACGTCTACTTTCATGTGCCCATTGCAAGAGATTTTTAGCGATTCCTCCGGTTCGCTGTGGACCATCGGCATCTCTAGTTCATGTGTCTGCCCTTTGGGCTTTCAAAGTCACCTCAGGTGTTTTCAAGTCTTGTTGGCGGTCGTGGCCCTGATAAGAACCAGAGGCATTCACCTGCACCACTACCTAGACGACCTGCTCCTACTATCTCAGGATAGAGTACAGCTACTACAGCACAGGACCCACATCACCTCGACCCTTCTTGAGTTCGGGTGGTTGGTGAATATGAAGTAGAGCCAGTTGGAGCCCACGCAATCTTTAATATTCCTCGGTGTCGCAAACGTGCACATCAGAGATGGACGCGGTTCAACCATTTTGGCTTCAACCTCCATCTTGGCGAAGAGATTAACCGTCCTGAAATATCTTTTTCCTTCATCCTCCCCCTTCCTCTCTGTTCAGCCACCGTGACACCTGGTTGTGGGTTACTGGCAGGCTAGAGCAGCAGGGAGCCCAGAGCTACAAAGCCCCCCTCAGGAGAGCTGGAGTCCCACTGTCCTGAGAACCTGTGTAATTTCACGCCTCGTAAAAAGATAACGGAGCCTTCCCCGGAGTTCAAGGCATTCCCAAAAAGCCCACACCAGATAACATCTTTTATTGCACCTGTTTGACCCTTTTAGTAATCAATCTCTCTTTCTGAAAGTGTTGAACTGTTTCTATAGTTCTTAATTGCAATTTATGAATCCCTGCCTTTGAAGATACACTACTGTTTGTTTAAACCTCTGTATAACCGGTCTGCGGACCGTTTTATACAGACGATTATTTAAATAATTATAGTGTTATAACTGATAACGTGAGTTTCCTCTTTCTCTGTACAAAAAGGAGGTGGTGGCAGTGTGGAGGGTTAGTTGCATAATTAACCCGACCCAGTAACAATCGCTCAGGTTGCAGGTACATAGATTGTAGTCCATTAGCTGGAAAATCTTTGTGCAGGATGCAGCTGGGCGTGGTATTGTTACGCACATCACATCGCAATTTGGATCGGCCAGTCCAGAGTTTGGTGACAAGGTCTGGGGTCTGATGTCGCAATCGTGACACTCGGGGCTCATTTCGTCATGATCAGCGACAAAATCTCCCTGCCTAATATTACCTGCCCTGTCTGTTTCACACCTTCGGGCCCTCCAATGCCTGAAGATCATTGGCACCATGGTGTCCACAGTGCCGATGGTGAAGTGGGCACAGTAGAGAATGCAACCCTTCCAGAAGGACTTTCTTCAACAGTGGCTACAAAGAAATAACCCGCTCAATTGCCATTCGATTGCCCCCATCTCCTGGGTCACAATCACTATGGATGCCAACAACTCCGGATGGGATGCTGTCTGCCAGTCAGAGATAGCTCAGGGCAGATGGAGCTTTCCCTCCCACAGGTTGGGGTCCAACGTCCTGGAATTACGAGTGGCGCTCTGTCCCATACAGGCCTTCTAGCACCTATCACAGGGGAAATCAGTCCTCCTGAGGTCCGACAATACGACGGCAGTGTCCTACATAAGGTGGCAAGGCGGGACTCACAGCCTGTCCCTCTTGCAAGAGGTAGAGTTAATCATGGCTTGGGTTCAGAGAAACCTGTCCAACATAACGGCAGTATATACATCCCCAGAGACAAGAATTAGCAAGCAGACTTCCTTTCTAGGGTTCAATTGGACAATGAGTGGTCTCTCAACACAGAGGTTTTCAAGTGGACACTGACTCTTGGGATCAGTCCAGAAGTCAACCTGTTTGCCTCCCTGTGCAGCAGCAAACTGGGGATGTCCTACACCAGGAATTGCTGTCCCCAAGCCTTCGGGGTAGATGTTCTGATGGATCAGTGGGGGTTTTGCACAGCCTATGCGTTTCCCCCGGTCCCTGTCATCTTCAGGTTTCTTCGGAGGCTCAGAGCAGAAGCGGTGGAGGTAGTGGTTGTAATTACATACTGGCCGAACAGACCATGGTTTCCCTTACTGGCGTAGCTCAACTTTCGGGTTCCACCTCCTCTCCCTCTCAGGCCAGACCTGGTGTCACAGGGGGCCATTCTTCACCCTTGCCCAGCCCGGCTTCATTTAATGGTCTGGTTCTTGAGAGGGGGAGGTTTAGAGGCCTTAGGCTGTCCTGCTGAAGTCATACCTACCCTGATGAATGTTAGAAGACCAAGTACCAACAGGATTTATGGAAGAGTCTGGTCAACGTTCGTGGACTATATCTCAACCGTGGATGGATCCTTTAGTAATCCGAGGGTTCAGGATGTCCTGGGATTCCTGCAGTCAGGCCTAGACCTGCCCCTGTCAGTCAGCACCTTCAGGGTTCAAGTGTCAGCCATCTCGGCCGTCACTGGAGTATCATGGGCCGACCACTCTCTGGTTCGGCAATTCTTCAAAGGGGCAGTAAGGTTAAGGCCCCAGAGGAAACCGAGGTTCCCAAAATGGGACCTGCCGCTTGTCCTCGACTTCTTCTCTGGAGGCGTGCCAGAATCAGCTGGGCCACCATTAGTGAAGGAGCTCTCCATCAAGGCAGCCTTTCTGGTGGTGGTTACATCGGCAAAAAAAGAGTCTTTGAAATCGGGAACCTTGGCTGCAAAAGAGCAATTTTTGACATTCTTCCTGTATCAAGTGGTCCTCATCCCTATGCTAGGTCTAATCCTAAAGTGACCCCAGTCTTCCATGAGAACCAAGAGATTGTCCTGCCAACATTTAGAGACTTGGGAGTCGATGATGCTAACCCCCTGGATGTAGGCGAGACCTTAAGGATATACTTGCGGTTCACAGCATCCTTCTGTAGGTCGGACCGTCTATTCATCCTTTTCCATGGGAAGAGTAAAGGAGACTAGGAGTCTCCCAGGTCAATCACGGCCTGGATCGTCCAGGTCATCCAAATAGCCTACAGAGCTAAGGGCTTGGCGCCTCTGGAGGCGGTGACTGAACACTCAACCAGAAGTGTGGCTACGTCCTGGGTGGCTTCCCGACATGTCACCCCTGACACAATCTGCAGAGCTGCCTCATGGTCCTCAATCAACATTTTTATGGCTCATTACTATCTAGAGCCTGCCTCCTTATCCTCTGTTAATTTTGGTTTGAAAGTCCTTTCAGACGACAGGGCAAATTAAAGTCTTTGAGTATCTGCCCACCCTTGTGTATGGCTAGTTATTTCCATGCGTATGCTGCCATGGATTCTGTCAGGTAAACGGAAAATTTGCTATCAAATATTTACCGTAATTTTCCTTTCCTGATGGACTCCATGGTAGCAGGAGTACCCTCCCAATGCTATGCGTAAGCTAGTTATGGAACACGACCTCTGGTCAGGAGCAAAGATTTATGGGAGTGGGGTCCTATAGGAGAGGAGAGGACTGGACTAACCCATACATATGCTGTCATAGAGTCCATCAAGAAAAGGAAAATTATGGTAAGTATTTGAAAGGAAATTTTCAGTTTTTTCATTCATACAGGCAGCACCAAGACAAAAAATTAAGCCACAAAACCAAAAGAAAGGTTGGTCCTTCAAGAAAGGTAATGAGGGATTGTAAAGGAATCATTGACCCTAGGACTATTTATTGTCTCTCTAGAGCTAAAGGACACATATCTTCACATCCTGACAAGGGAATCTGGAAGGAAATTCCTGAAATTTACTGTGAAGGGGCCAGGAAAGACATTGTATTTTAAGTTCAACAACATCCTTCCTTTCGGTCTTTCCTCAGCCTATTGTATTTTTACAAAGGTGTTGGCAGAGGCCTTGCAGGCTCCAAGACTGAAAGGGAAAATATAATCTCTTATTTGGAAGACCTCCTACTTTTCACAAAAAGGACTTTAGAACAAAACGTAGTGGATACAATATCTATTTTGAAGGAGCTAGGCTGGCTAGCAAATTTGGGGAAATCTCAGCTAACTCCTACCAACAAGTTTAAGTACCTGGGTTACATAATGGATTCATCAGAAACCCGCCTGTATTTGATGCTGGAAAAAGTATGCAACTTCCTTCAAGATACAGAGAAGCTTATGGTAGTATCAGAATGTTCAATAAGAGACACCATGAACCTCATGGGTGGCATGATGACAGCAATACTAGGGGTCCAATGGGCACAGTTGCACTCCGGGAAAATCCAAAACATGGTCTGCCATTGGACTTGAGTATTCCCATTACTCAAGAAGTAAAAGAATCTCTCAGGTGGTGGACCAACCCGCAGGTACTGCAGCAGGGACGCAAGAAGGTATGTCTAATTAGAATTACCACAGTGCCTGGGGGTGGGGTGCTCATTCAGAAGAACTTCTAGCCCAAGGGAAGTGGGACCAGGTGATGGATAAAAACTCAAACCTAAGGGAATTAACAGCAGTCGCCAGAGCCATCTTGGCGTTTCAACAAAGAAACAAAGGGAAGGAGGTAGAAGTATTATCAGGGCTGGTTTACACCATAGAAACGCAGTCTGGATGCGTTTTGACATGTTCTGGTGCGTTCCCCCCCCCTTTTTTCTTCACCTTAAATATGTACATTCTGGTGTGTTTTGATGCGTTTTACTACGTTCCACTAAAGTTTGGAGCATAAAAATTGCAGGATGTTCTACTTTTAGTGGAAGTGTCTGCACTGGTGTGAACTCTGCCACTGAAAACCATATCCATGCATTTTTGATGCAGACAAAAATGTACTGGACTGCATGAGGTGTGAAGCGGCCCTCAGACAATACCACCACAGTCGCCTGCTTAAACAAGCAAGGAGGTACCAAACTGACAAAATTATTGGAAGTAGCAAGCTAACTCTTAGGCTGGGCAGAAGCAAGCCTCGTCTCCCTCACAGCTGTACATCTGAAAAGTCAACTAAATCAGCTACCCAACAGCCTAAGCAGAGAAGAGATCATCCAGTTGGAATAGTCTCTGAGCCAAGTGACCTGCGAGAGGTGGGGGATGCTGAACATAGATTTATTTGCCACCAGAAGAAATGCTAAGGTGAGGAGGTACTTTTCCTTGCAAAAAGACCCCTAAAACTCAAGCACTAGTGGCCTAGCCCAGCCATGGAAATGCAGTCTCCTTTGCACTTTTCCTTCATTTTGACTGATTCTGAACGCTCACCAAAAGCCTGCTATCAATGCAATTTTGGAGTTTTTACAAAGGAGCGCAGATTAAAAACTATCTGTCAACACAGGTAGCAGTCCTATTGAATTTTTTAGAGATAAATTTGACAGAAGACCCATTAGTCAAAAGATTTCTGACAGAAATCTGGAGGAGCAGAGCTCCATCCAGTCCCAATTTCCCCTCATGGGATTTAAAGATGGTACTGAGAAGTTTTCAATGTGCACCTTTAGATGTTCACTGAGATTTTTAACACTCAAGACAGTGTTATTGGTAGCCCTGGTATCAGCACACAGGGTTAGTGAAATACAAGCCTTACTGCAACATTCTGATGGACAAAACTATTCTTACTCTAGACTCTTTTTTATTTTTCAATGGTTTTTATTAATTTTTAAACAGTATAAAACAGAGGCAACAAAACACGTCCACGCAGGGGCTATCAATTGCACAGATAAAAAATGAAAAATAGAAAAACAGTGCTCTAATGCCAACAGGGCAAAAGGTACGCCCACACAGGGGCTTTCAATGGCACATAAGTTAGAATACCATTAATGTAACTCTGACTATAACAAATAAAGGCAGCTGTCCACTGTCACACCAAAAACAAACAAAGAAAGAGAGAAAGGAAGGAAAAAAAAAGAGCAGGGGTCCAAGAGCGCCAATACCGAACGCCATTACATCCCCAGACTAGCTGGGGGGGAGCGTGGGAAAGGTATATTGCAACCACGGCTCCCATATTTTAAAAAATTTAAGTTGGGAGTCGTTGCAGATACTCGACATCTGTTCGTTGAGCATCATAGTGGTCATACGATCCCGCACCCCCTGAAGAGGGACAAACGGACTCTTCCAGGCCTGAGCAATTGTTCTAGTAGCTGATAAAAACAAACAGGAAACCAACTTCTGCTAGTGAGCCAAGAGGCCCCCTAGACTCTTTTTTTTACCAAAAGTCGCAACAGACTTCCACAGATCTGAATAAATCATTATCTCATTCATCTGTGGAAATCCTAACAATGAGAAAGAAAAAGAATATAATAAGATTGACATCAGAAGGTGCCTTATTACATATAGTGAACGGACAATGGAGTGGAGAAATAACTCTAGCCTTTTCATCTTGTTTGGAGGTTCTAGGAAAGGAACAAAAGAGTCTAAAATTACTATAGTTAGCTGAAGGAAACCATTGCAGACGCTTACAAAGCAGCTGTTTTACCAGCACCACAAGGCTTAAAGGATAAGTTCACCTTTGAGAACATACAGTTAGGTCCATATATATTTGGACACAGGCACAATTTTACTTTATTTCAGGTATTTCGCAGAACATATTCAAGCTATAGTTATATATTGGATATGGACTGAAAGTGCACACTCTTAGGTTTAATTTGAGGGTATGTATATCCAAATTGGAGGAAGGGGTTAGGAATTACATCTCTTAAGAGTAGCCATCCCCCCTTTTTCAAGGGACCAAAAGTAATTGGACAAATTAATATAATCATAAATAAAATGTTCATTTTTAATATTTTATAATCCTTTACTGGCAATGGCTGCCTGAAAGCTGGAATCCATGGACATTGCCAAAGACTGGGTCTCCTCCTTTCAGATGATATGCCAGGCTATAACTGCAGCTGTCTTCAGTTGTTCTTTTTTTTGTGAGTCTTTTTGCCTTTAGTTTGCCTTCAGCAAGTGAAATGCATGCTCAATTGGGTTGCGATCAGGTGATTGACTCGGCCATTGCAGAATATTCCACTTCTTTTCCTTCAAAAGCTCCTAGGTTGCTTTTGTAGTGTGTTTTTGGACCATTGTCCATCTGTACTGTGAAGTGCCATCAAATCAACTTTGCTGCATTTGGCTGAATCTGGGCTGACCGTATATCTCTAAACACTGCCTCTGTCTTCTGTCATATCAATCAATCAACACCAATGACCCAGTGCCATTGGAAGCTATGCATGCCCATGCCATCACACTGCCTCCACTATGTTTTACAGAAGATGTTTTGTGCTGTGGATCATCAGTTGTTCTCCACACTTTTTTCTTCCCGTCATTCTTTTACAGAATAATCATCCATCCAAAGAATGCTTTTCCAGAACTGGTCTGACTTTTTTAGATGTTTTTTGGCAAAGTCTAATCTGGCTTTTCTATTCTTCAGGCTCATGAATAGTTTGCACCTTGTGGTGAACCCTCTGTATTTGCCCTGAAGTTTTCTTTTGATTGTAGACTTTGACAATGATACGCCCACCTCCTGGAGAGTGTCCTTCACTTGTCTGGATGTTGTGAATGGGTTTTTCTTTACCATAGAGAGGATCCTGCGATCAGCCACCACTGTTGTCTTCCATGGACGTCCTTGCCTTTTTATGTTGCTGAGCTCACCAGTGTGTTCTTCTTTCTTCAGAATGTACCAAACTGTTGATTTGGTCACTATTAATGTTGCTGCTATCTCTCTGATGGATTTGTTTCACTTGCATGGACAGCTCCTTTGAACGCATGATGTAGGTTTACAGCAATAGATTCCAAATGCAAATACCACACTTAGAATCAACTCCAGACCTTTTACCTGCCTAATTGATGAAGAAATAATGGAGTAGCCCACACCTGGCCATGACACAGCTTTTGATTCAATTGTTCAATTACTTTTGGTCCCTTGAAAAAGGGGGGATGGCTACTCTTAAGAGCTGTAATTCCTAAACCCTTACTCCAATTTGGATGTACATACCCTCAAATTAAACCTGATATTGTGCACTTTCAGCCCATATCCATTAAATAACTATAGCTTGAATATATTTTGGTAAATACCTGAAAAGAAATAAAATTGCGTCTGTGTCCAAATATATATGGACCTAACTGTATTACATGTTCTACCCATTTTTTGGGTGGAACATATAACATGTTTCTACTGCCAGAACCAGTGCCTGCTCCCCTGCATCTAGTGACAGCTAGCGGGTAATCTTCTCTCCCTGCTAGCTGTCACTGATTTAAAAGAAATGGCCTCTGCCCGCCCGGCCACGTCATTCATTCACAGAATTCTGTAAATGGAAAAATACAAGTACCCACAGCCTTTGTGGCTGTCAGCTTGTTGTTCTCAATGAACTACCACAGCACTATTGAGTGCTGTGGTAGTTCATTGTCTCTTCCTTTTAGTATGCATCTGCCTGCTCGTATGAGGTACTGAATGGCACCCGTGATCTGCTGATGCAATACTTTCTAAGCTAAAAAAAAAAAAAGAATAATAAATGCACATTTTTTTTTACCTGCGAAAAGATGTGCTTTTATTATTATTTTTTTTTTAAAAAGTGAACTTATACTTTAAAGACTCACTGGACCAGAGCAACAGCAACCTCCTGGGCAAAAAAGGCTGGTGCCTCCCCCAGTCAGATCTGCCGAGCTGGTACAAAGTTCAAACCTATACGGAACGAGGGTGCATTTCCCTACGCACCATCTGGCCAATTGATGAATCTAAAATATAACCTTTATTCAAGTATATCAAAATTGTATGCTCAGCTGTAATTAATGCCTATTGGAGTGGAATGTACTGTGCGCAATAATATAACTGAATACCATTATTACCTTACATCCAAATAGTTAACACCAGATCAAATCAAAAACCATACCGTTTTAGATGACGTGACGGCATACAAAGAGGTTATGTAGTTTGATCATAAGCCTATCAGCTTGAATATATAATCTCTGTTAAGGGAAGGGGGTTACCCTATGGATAAAACTAATTAGTTTATTGGGTAGTATAATCTATCTTGCTACAGATATGTAGTAAGGGTACACTCATCCATGGGCTCAAATGTCAGCCTTTCATGGACAAGCCCCAAACATCACCATATCCACCAAAAATACCTCACTGTCTTGAGGAATGTAAATGGGATTTTTGCTCACCGTTCTTGTGATCATTTTGACCCCACGGGGTGAGATCTTGCGTGGAGCCCCAGATCGAGGGAGATTATCAGTGGTCTTGTATGTCTTACATTTTCTAATTATTGCTCCCACAGTTGATTTGTTCACACCAAGCCTCTTGCCTATTGCAGATTCTATCTTCCCAGCCTGGTGCAGGTCTACAATTTTGTTTCTGGTGTCCTTCGACAGCTCTTTGGTCTTCACCATAGTGGAGTTTGGAGTGTGACTGTTTGAGGTTGTGGACAGATGTCTTTTATACTGATAACAAGTTCAAACAGGTGCCATTGATACAGGTAATGAGTGCAGGACAGAGGAGCCTCTTAAAGAAGAAGGTACAGGTCTGTGAGAGCCAGAAATCGTGCTTGTTTGCAAATAAATTTTTTCCAAATCAGCCAATGTGATTGTCTGGATTTGTTTTCTCATTTTGTCTCTCATAGTTGAGGTCTACCTATGATGCCAATTACAGGCCTCTCTCATCTATTTAAGTGGGAGAACTTGCACAATTGGTGGCTTACTAAATACTTTTTTGCCCCACTGTATTAGGGGGCATGGGTATTTTAAAGCATAAATTATAGAAATCTATTTTAATAATCTCCCCATTTTTGGGGTTAACAAACTCCTTGGTATTGCTTAAGAAAGTACATGCCTTACAATGACCACACCTGAAGCTACCTTTTGGTTTCTCAGGTAGCCAAGTGTGTTTCATTGATGTTTTAGAGGTTTTTTCTAGATGACTATGTACTAAGATGTCTCTCAAATTCCTACCCCATCTGTAGGTGATCTTGGGGTCTTTAGATAGGGTCTGTGATAGATATTTCTCCTAAAGAGAAAGGTTCCAATATCTCTTTATGATGTTTGTAAATCTGCCCTGATTGATTTGAATATTTACCTATGATGCGCATGCCTTGCTGGTCATCTGCTTTTATGGTTTTCTGACCCAACAGAGATTCTCTTGGAACCCCTTTTACTTTCTCCTAGGATTTAATCAAATCAATCTTATGATAGCCACGTCTCATAAATCAGTCAAACAATTTTTGACTCTCCATTTGGAATGCCCCTTCCGTTGAGCAATTTCTCTTTGCTCTCATAAATTGACCAGTGGGAATTCCTATTTTTAAGGCTGTTGGTTGTGAACTTCCCCAATGTAACAGTCTATTTGTGGACGTCGGTTTTCGATAGATTGTTGTATTAATATTGCCTCCTTTACCTCTTTTTTTTTTTTTTTTTTAGAGAGATCTGTACTGTATTTTACAGTGCATCATTTGCATTCCTCAAGACAGTGAGGTATTTTTGGTGAATATGGTGACGTTTGGGGCTTGTCCATGAGAGGCTGACATTTGAGCCCGTGGATGAACGTACCCTTACTACATATCTGTAGCAAGATAGATTATACTACCCAATTAGTTTTATCCATGGGGTAACCCCATTCCCTTAACAGAGATTATATATTCAAGCTGATAGGCTTATGATCAAACTACATTACCTCTTTTATGCCGTCACCATCTAAAACGGTATGGTATTTCAGTTGCTCTGGTGTTATTAACCATTTGGATGTAAGGTAAATAATTGCAATGGTATTCAGTTATATTGCTGTGCGCAGTACATTTTACTCCAATAGTCATTAATTACAGCTGACATACATTTTTGATATACTTGAATAAAGGTTATATTTTAGATTCATCAATTGGCCAGATGGTGCATAGGGAAACGCATCTTCGTTCAGTATAGATTTGCTATTTGCCAAAAATGATGATTTATAATTAGGGCTTAGTTCAATAGTTGATTGCTGGTACAAAGTTCAGCTTTATTACTTTTGCCAAAATACTTTTGGTCAGTTAAACATGGCCTCCAACTTGGACCAAGAGTTTGGAAGGAAGATCTTACAAGCAGCAGCCCCCCCCCCTCTTAATGAACATATTTCTATTCAATCCTATCATGTGAAGCTGTCCTAGAAGATGACTTGGGAAAACACAGTTATTGCCTGCTAACTTACTTTCCAGGACAGCGTAGTTCCCGCACGATTTTTCCTCCATGAGGGAATTGGTTGTTAATTTATAATAATATTGTTTTCCTGGTTGCTCCTGTTTTTTTCTTGGTTTGCCCATCCCTCAATTGAGACACTACTTTGGGTTGTCCCTATGGTCAAGATTAGAAGAGTAGAAGAGAGCTGTGTCTGTCAATGAGCTTAAGAGAAAATGGGATTTTTTGTTACTCACTGAGTGCACAGACGGATACAGCACCCACCCCTCTTTTGGTCTTTTTTCTTATACTGCTTTGTTACTAACTGGTTTGCCTATAGCAGAGAAGGGGTTTATACCAGCTAGGATTTCCCATAGGTGGTGCTGACTTTCCTTTCTGCCTAGTATCCTGTAGGTGGTGCTATAAACTTTATGGTCAAGAATAGAAGAGAGCTATGTTCATCAATTAACTCAGAGAAAGGAATTTTACAGTAACAAAAATCCAGTTTTTTAAATCAAGTTTTTATGGGTAAAGTTCCACATTAAAGGAGATGTACATCCAAAGTTCTCCTGTACTAACCCGTTTTCAGCTGACAGCGGGCATGTGATCACTGAGTTCTCACACTTAGAGCTGGCAGGGGACCGATGCTTCATCCACCTAGGAAAGTATAATTTGGGGAACCCCCCCAAAGCTCTCTTTTAAGCCCTTTTGTAAAAGAATAGCACACATTTCTTTCCTTGTGTATGCTCCTGTGTCTCCTTGGGATGTTAATCCGGTTCTTTTGGCTCTTAAGAATGCTCCATTTGAACCTTTTAGGGATATTCTTTGTGTGACCTTACAAGGTGGCTTTTCTTGTTGCCATCACCTCTGTACTTGAGGGTCTTTGAGTTAGTGGCCTTGTCCTGTATGGAGTTCTTCTTAGTGTTGTACAAGGAAAAAGGTTATCTTGAGGATTGAGGTCTACTTCTTCCCACAGGTAATCTCTTCCTTCCACCTTAAGTAGGACATTGTCCTTCCTTCATTAAATCGTGTTTTAAAACATCCAAAGGAAATTTATTTCTACTGTTTAGATGTGGTGCATCTTGTTAGATTTTGTTATTGCCTCTTTTCAGGGAAGCACTTTGTACTTCCCAAAGGTTCCTGCTTCTCCTACCACTATTGCTAGGTGCAAAAGACAAGTGGTTATTAAGGCCTATAATATAAAACAGTGGTCTCCAAACTATGACCCAGGGGCCAGATTTGGCTATACTTTATCAAGCCCTTGGGGAACTATTCCTCACACTGACTCAGAAGATGGAAAATTACACCTTCCACCAACACCAACAATAGGGCACTTTTTCTGCCACTTATACCAACAATGGGGCACTATTCCTTCTACTGACACCAATGATGGGCCACTATTCCTGTCACCAACACCAACGATGGGGCACTATTCCTTCACTAAAACCAATGATGGGACATTGCTTACTCACATTGATCCCAGAGCATTTTCTACCCCCACTAACCAGTGTGACCCCCATGAAGCTTGAAGAACAGTAAACTGGCCTTTTGCTTAAAAAGTTTGGAGACCCCTGGTCTAAAGAATAGGATTTCTCCTTTACCTGTAGAGGTACACTCTAATACTAACAGATCTGTTAGTTCTTCATGGACTTTTCAGTATCAAGCATACATATCTCAGATTTGCAAGGCTGACATGTGGACCTCACACTTTCATTGAGTCCTACCGAGTTCATGTTCAGGACTCCTTTGATTTCAGTTTCAGGCATAAGGTACTACAAGCTGCTCTCCAAGTCTGTCAAGCCTTCTGCCCTCACCCCATTGAACTAGTAAATTGTGAAATAGTTTGGAATGTGACAATCTGGCACTGAGCTCTGCATTATGGTGCTTCCTATATCTTAGAGTACTGTGTTAGCTGCAGGCTCCTCACCAGGTCCAGAGCCGTGACAGAGCCTTTGGTGTGACCCTTTCTCTGAAGACTCACTTTGTGAATCAGTTAAACAAAACAGCAACTGTCCCAATTTATATATTTGAGTAAGGTGCACATGGAAGGGTTTTTCAAAAAACAAACAGAAATTTTCTCACCACACTTGTTATCTCAAAGAGAGTATTTAGCTCTCTCCATTATTATCTTGGACTACAAATCAGTTTACAGCTTATGCTTTGGAGATTAAGCCAATTGGCATGACTGAGTAGTTTAGCAAAAGACAGCGGGCAATAATGACACCACTTAGTCAACAAAAATGCTGTTTGTTGTCAGCCCACAACACAAAATAGGAGCTGAGTGCATTTCTCTCAAATCAATGGGTATACTTTAACCTCTTGACCTCCGGAAGGTTTTATCCCTTTCATTACCAGGGCATTTTTTTGCTATTTAGAACTGTGCTGCTTTAACTGGCAATTGCTTGGTCATGTAACACTAACCAAATAACATTTTTGTAATTTTTTCACACAAATACAGAATTCTTTAGATGGTATTTAATCACAACTGTTTTTTTTCATCATTTTTTTTTTAACATACTGTCACCAGTGCAGTACAGCATCATTATATGGCTGGTGTGATGGTGATCTGGAATAGTATCTGGTAACAGTATGTAAATAATTTTTTATTAAATTTTTTAAAACTTTTTTTTTTCTTTTTTACACATATTCCTCAGAGTAGTTCAGTGTCACCATAGTGACACCATACTACTCTCTTGGGGGTGATCGTAGAGTTTTTTTCTACACTGTTATTGCTTATAACAGTGATGTTCACTGTTATAAATGGTAGTTAACGTTCATGATTGTCTTTCCATTCATGACAGCTTTCTTTTTGTTGACATGCTCTGATTGGCTACTGTTAATCACATGGTACAGGGTGTCAGGTACCATATTATAGCTATGGGTCAATCACAGCTTCACAACACTAAGCAAGCAGTTATGAATGGAAACCATTCATGACTGTTTTGTTTACACTGTAATCATGTGATCGCCATGACCAATTATAACAATCACATGATACCCCGGCTGCTCACAGAGGCCAGGTACCGAGTGCTGTGATCTGCTGTGTCCACTGGACATAGCGTTTTTGAGATTGTGCAGGTGCATGCCCCAGGGGGCACACTAGTGCACATGTGAGATGTGGCATACCGGTACTTTGCCTGGCCTGGCTGTGCCGCTCGTTAGCAGTATACAGTGTGTACTGTTGGGGGCGGCAAGTGGTTAGAGCACTTTAAATTTGTTTATTTATATGGGATGGGCATAGAAGAGAGATAAATGAGGAAGGAAGAAGGGAGCAATCCCAGAGTTGGGCTTAAAAAGGGTAGTCACACAGGTGGTGACATGGACACTAGAAGAAAGACCCTATCACCTGTGTGCAAAGGAAAAGACCTGGAACATAATGTCACATTTAGTTTTGTTTTTTTTATACCAGGGAAGAGGAAGTGGGAAGCTTAGCTTTAGGCCTATTTACGTGGCTGATTAGAGGCATACATTTCAATAAAAAGCAAATTACTCTAGTTCTATCACCCACAAAGAATAAAAGTGGTATTTCTGTCACCTGAAGTGTGGCAACATAGAAGCTTTTCAGATTGCATCTTCTATTGTAAGGCTGATACATGGCTTAATGGAACATCAATTTTAGTATATGTTCACTTTTCCATGTCGTTGAACGAGTTGTCTATGGGTTTACTCACCCCGACCTGCACGATAAGCATGTTGATGCATGTTGTGTAGGGGCTGTGTGATGCTTTGTTACAATGCAATATTTTTTTCTCTGTAAAGTGATTGCAAAGCTTGATTTATTTTCATAAAAATAACAAATGTTATACATACCTGCTCTGCAATGGTTTGTACAGAGCAGCCCTGATCCTCCTCTTCTGGGGTCACCTGCTGGTGCTCTGGACTCCTTTCCCCTGAAGAGTATCCCCATAGCAAGTTGCTTGCTATGGGAGCATGTGTGAGGGCTCACTTCTGAGCCCTGATCTGTGTGTCCATTCACACACACGCAGCACGGCCTGGCCCCATCTCTCTTCATTGGCTGTAATTTACAGCAGCAGGAGCCAATGGCTCCCACTGCTGTCTCTGAGCCAAAGAGGAGGCCACTGCTCTCATGCACATCGCTGGTGCGAGATCAGGCTCAGATAAGGGGGGACTGAGAGGACAGAAGACCTCAGAAGGTCTTTTACCTTAATGCATAGAATGCATACAAGCAGAACTATATTCACCTCGGCTCCAGTGATGTGGCGTTCTGGAGCTCTCACCTGGTCACTGACATCTTCGGGTGGCTGGATTCTATGTCTCGTATACAGGCTGCTCTCATTGGCTGGGCACGAATGACATCATTCATGCCTGCATTCGGCATTGCTGACTTTGTACAGTGAGCTGCATGTGCGCATCTCACTGTACAGGGGCAAACAGGTAGGTAAGTAACATTAATAAAGAACAAGCAAAACGGGATATTTTGTTACCGTAAAATCTCTTTCTTTGAGTTCATTGACAGACACAGCCTTTCTTCATAATCCATGTCCAAACAGGGCTTTATAGCCCCACCTACAGGAGTAGGACACTAGGCAGAAAAAAACTCAGGCGCTCCCATGGGCAGTCCTATCTTGGTAGAAACTTCTCTTTGCTTTAGGCAACCCAATCAGTAATGTCAAAGGAAAAAACAAAAAAACATCCATCGAGGGGTGAGTGCTGTGTCAGTCAATGAACTCAGGGAAAGGGATTTTACGGTTGAGTAACAAACAGGGATGTCCAAAAGCAGTTCCACAATGAGGAGTCGACAAACCAATAAAAAAAAACCAGAGCAACCTGCCAACACTCCAAGTCACCTCCGAAGGGGTGCCCAGGAATCCTGAACAGCCGCTTGCAGACTTTGCAGCCAAAACTAGCATCAGAGATGCCAACACATCAGCGTTATAAAATTTTGTAAATGTGTTCACAGACGACCAGATTGCAGCTTAGCAGACTTAAGAAACAGACACCTGGGCCCTGATTCACTAAGACGTGAGTCTACTATCAGACTCTGACCATTCAGGCAGACTCAGTTAAATCAATCAAAACCTGTCAGTCTTCTGAGCGGCGTCTAGCAATCTCATTAACCAACATCTACTTTGCTTTTAGTAAATGTGGAATCAGGTCTGGCACATTTTTAGGTGCAATACCGGATATGTTCGCTAGATGGCGCACAAGCGCGAGCTTTATTAGCATTGGCGTTTTTGTCTTAGCAAAAGAGAATATTTAGAATAACAAATAGTACACCTATATTAGAATTTTATTTTATTTTTTTTTGTTTTGTTTTGTTTTTTTTTTGCTGTTTCTCCAAAATGATCAGGAAACTAATGCATTTACTAATGAATGTCATACATTCTATTTTCAAATATTAAACATTTTCACACTTATATCTCAAATCCCAATATAATTATATATCTTCATTCTCTTTAATCAAGTAACTATTCTATGTTAAAGACAAGTGCAGCGCTATAAATGCATGTGATCAATAATGAACGAATGTAAAAACCAAAAAGTGCAAAAAATTGCAATAATGATGTAAAATGGTAAATGGTGCTAAAATAAGTTCATATAATCATTCCTGAATAATGGAATGTCCTTCATGTCAGAGTACCAACTCAGAGAGTGCCTATGAATGGCACGTGTGGTCTCTCCGTGATGGACAGTAGTGCATGAACTCGTGAAAGGTAAACCACCCTTGGGACTGGTCTACACTCACCAGAACAAAAGTATTGATGCGCATGGGTTATACACATCACACATCTGGGGGTGCAGCGGTATGCTGGCAGCTATGGGTCAGTCATCCAGCTCCATCCATCCATCAGGGTGGGTGCCCAAATGGTCCTGGGGAGGAATTAGCTCAGCCACAGGAGCCAGAAAGGTGCTTAATAGTGTAGTACACTTTCACAGGGGTGGATGACCTTTCACGAGTTCATGCACTACTGTTCGTGGTTATATTTATCTTGTGTAATACCATTTTAGTAGTCTATATAATTTGACCAGCGCTCGCTTTATCATTTTTAAACAATGTAACTATTCTACATTGTTTCTCAAACTGTGTCTCCCACAGTGGTTTAGTGGTTAGAGCTCAGAACTTACAGCACTTGGGTCATGGGTTCTAATCCCAGTCATGGCTACATCCAAGTTTGCATGCTTTCCCTGTATGGATGTGTTTCTGCCAACACTTAAAAGACATGCTGTTAGGTTCATTGGACCTAGTTACATGGCTGAGTTTCTGCCCTTAGATTATAAACTCCTTGACATTTATGAACGTTAAAAAAATGGAGATCAATTTTCTGGGTTGTGTCAGTGCCAGGAATATTGATCAATCAATTATCATTTTGCCTAATGACTAGAAAGTGGATGAATGTTACCTGCGTCCTGTTCTTTTGCCAATTAGGAAATGTGCACGTTTCAAGCTGTGTATATTTCATTGTAACTTTTTTCTCTTCTTTTAAATCTGTCTCCTTATACAACTTGACCCCCTCCCCCACCCCATCATCACCTGTCCCATATGCAAATCTATGGATCACTGCCCCACTATTTTAAACTATTTACTGATCAAGTGAATGTGTCTCATTTTCTATCAGCTACAGCTCAGATCTCACATTATTATACGATTGCTGATATATCACCACTAGTCTGATTGAATTCACAATCCCTGGTCAGTCCCATTCCCTTACCTCTAATAATCTTTAGGACCAGTTTACACTACATGTGTTTCAGTTGCTTTTACGGCATCACAAATGCACAGAAAGAAGGTTATATGGTTGTCAATGTCATAGTTCACATCAGTGCTTGCATTTTCAGTGCATTGCAGGTGCTGTAAACAAAGTTGACCACGCTGCATTGTTTCTGCACAGAACTGTACTGGAACACATTGAAATGTCCTTGAATGTACTAAAACGCACATGTCCCTAATTAAATTGAATAAAAAGATAGCAGAAAAAACTAACTGGAAGGGATACAAAAATGCAATGCAACTGGTCCAAAACGCATCCAAAATGTACTGGAACACACTATAACATGCATGCCAAAAGGGCATGCAAAAACGCATCAGGAACACATCTAGACTGTTTCTATAGTCTGAACTCGCCCTTAAGACTTGTTCACACCATTGGTGGTGCAGAAACGCATGCAAGAACACATTTTCCAGCACAGCAAAGAAATGCAATGCCCTTTGCAGATGTGCATAGTTAGGCGCAACACACTTTTAAAATAATATGCCTGCAGTATTTTTGCATGTTCCCACACATTAGGCAGGCCATTGAAATTAACGAGCTGTGGAAAAAAAAAAAAGTAAAAAATGCCCCATTCACACAGGTCCTCTGGCCTGTACAGCATGAATGAGCGGGTTGTTTATGTGGCTAGAGCCACCTGTTACACTATGGGGACACAGCAGCTGTATGAACACAGGTTTTAATCTGACAGGTGTGAAGGCGTGGGGAAGTGGCCCTGAATGCTCACTGTCTGTACACCTGCACCCATATGCTTGTCAAATTATGACCCGCAGCAATTCCATAGGTTGCCTGCAAACGGCACTGTACAGGCCACAGCACCCATGAGCCCCAAAACCTCAATTACACCCACAGCTTTATTTATGAACTCAGTACAGTTTTATCATTTAGATTTCACAGGAATATGGTTGGGATTATGTCCATTAATAATGTCTTTAGTGTATTTTTACCATAAATATAATTTGGATATTTTCTCTGGCGGTGGGGGGCTGTCAGGTATGCTGTACGGGGCCCCATGATATCTAACAGTGGCCCTGGGTGTATGCTTGTGTCTGTGCCACCTGTATAGTTAGGAAGAACCTTGAACCTCTGCTATGTACCTCAATGGATCTAGGAATTGGACATGTTTTCAACTGAAAATACAACAATTATTAGTAATGTTCCCCCAGCAAATCAGGATCAGCTCCTCGGTGGAGAACAGCGATCTCGCCATGTCTAGATGTGGTCTGGAATTCCACAAAAGAACAATTCACAAAACTAAAAAATAGACTTGCAAATTACCACTAAACTCTCCTAACTACACTCCCATTCACTAACACTCCCCACTACCACTTCCGGGTGTGTGCAAACGTCCTTCTGCAAACGTCATGATGTATTTCCGGTATGACAGCTGCTCAAGCGCCTCCTCCAACAACCGTCTTGGCGTTTATTTGTGAACCATAGCAATTTTAAATGCGGCTCCATTGTGTATATGACATTTGCAAATGTTTGCAGTTCTATTGTAGATTTGGCATTGGTGAATGTATGCTTGCAGCTATACTGTGTGTATATGACATTGGCAAATATATATTTGCCAGTAAAGGCCCAAAGTCAACATAAATTGGGGGCCCAATTTATTACGGTTAAGAGGATTGTAGAAAAAGAATAGCTAGCTGCACATTGAACACGACCTATTCATTGGTACATAACATGGTCTTGTCGTGCCATAGGGGGCTTTTGGTTTGTTATTTTGGACATACTTGCACATGTGCACTCCAACAAGGAAGATTTGGGCATATTATATAGCTAGCAAAAATAAGTGTTAGGGGTGCTAGTACATTTCAGATACTTATATAGCGCTCTTAATTTACGCAGCACTTTACATATAGATGTGGTAAATTCACATCAGTCCCTAACCCTCAAGGGGCGTACTAAGAGCCCTAACTTACATTCATACATATACTAGGGCCAATTTTGACAGGATCCAATTAACCTACCAGCATGTCTTTAGAGTGTGGGAGAAAACCGGCACAGGAAGAACATGCAACCTCCAGGCATGAGGTGCCATGGCTGGGATTTGAACCAACGACCCTAGTACTGCCAGGTGGAAGTGCTAACCATTTAGCCACTGTGCAACATACAACTAGAACATGAAATCATCCCCCCAAAAAATACATAGTACAAATGTTTATTGATCAAATACACATTCCACATTTATTTGAACAGCAACAAAAAGCTACATTCAATATCTTGGTGTGAAAAAAAAAAAAGCTGGATTGATGTTGCTAAAATAGAACGGTCCTGCTCATAAGAGCTTACAATCTAAAAGATTATACTTATAGTGAACTGTGCTTTCACAGGTTACAGCAGGAAACAAATGGTTAATATCACTTGGGCTTATTCACAAAACAAGCTGCAGATCAATCAATATAAAAATACATACATGCCAAAATATAAACACCTCCCCCACACATACATTTCTCACCATGTTTGTCGGAAAACTGCATTTCATTCTAAATAAAGCAAACTTGGAAGAGCAGAGCAATGGACATGTGTTAGGATTACAATGCAAAGATAACAAACACAATCATCGTACAATAACGCAAAAACACACCTTAGAAGGAAGAACATGCAAAACATTTACAGCCCACATCAAAACACAGCGTGAGTGTGGCCTGGGGCAATTCACCACAATATCTCTTCCTCCCCAAACCACCACAGCCAAGGACATGCAAAAATAATGTGCCTATACCAGGCAAAAATCACCTACTACTGCATCTCTATATATAAGGTAGGCCACACCCACCACTGTCATTCATTTGGCCAGAGGAAGTGTTTGCACCTGATCAATTATCTTCCCACCTGTGTTAACCCTTGGTATACAGGCCCCACAAATCACAGTCAGAAAGAAAGCCACAGTGACGTGTACCTGTGCAGCATACAACAGAACATTGAACAGGAATGAAAAGGAACCCTATTGGCAATATTTCTTGGCCCTATGGGCACAATTCACTCCAGATTATCGCATGAGTTAAGGCAGTCACATGACCACATCTCGCATGCAATACTGAAAATGTCAATTCAATTTTGCTAGTATGCGCCATTTCCCATAAATCGGAAAAACACTCAGGAAATCAAACATAAAAAGGCCTTACACTGCGGTCACATCAAAGCCGATTTAGAAATTGTGCAACGTACAGTGAAGATGCTGATTTCCTTACGATTTGCAAGACATCTGACACAGATATCTATGCAAATCGTCATAAAAGTAGTACATGTACTACTTTAGAAATCAGTGTTGGAATCGCACCCATGTGACTGCTCTAATAGCAGACAATAGGGTGCGACTTGGCATACAATTTGCAAGTCGCATGCCATGCAAATCGCATGCCAAGTTGCATCCAGGGTGCACGATTTCAGGTGCGATTTGGGAATTGAAATTGTACCTGATATCCGATCTAATGAATGTGGATGTGAGTGTCTTAACGTAAGCGATTTGCTGCAGCACAATTTCAAACGTAGTTCTTGTCTAACTTTTTCAGCATTTTGTAGCGATTTCACATAAAGACTACAATAGAAATCGCAATGCAAAACACAATTGAAAACGCAATAACTCATTGGTAAATCTACAGAAAACACGGCGAAATTGCCAACAAAAAGCACAATTTTAAATAACATCTAGTGTGAACCAAGCAGGCAATTCAACAAGGGAAATACATCTTTGAAGGCATGCGGTATCTGCATGCTCAGATAGGGGTCTGTTATGGATTGGGGGGGGGGGGGGGACTCCATGCCATTATTTATTTTTTTTTAATGCACTTCTTTTGCTCACTCTTCTCATGATTTGACAAACTTTCCCAAAGGATGTGGAGTGCAAACCAGCATTATCCAATCAATCATTAGTCCAGGCCCTTATCTCATCCCATGGTTTCACATTCACATTAGGTGCTACTTTAAAGGTGTTTGAACAGACAAGGCCTCATTCTAATTCACATTCTAGGGATCATTTAAACAGAAAGCAAAGATGCTGCCACCAGCACATGTATGTTAGGGTAGTCACACGGAGATCATGCAAATTCATTGCTGTGGTTGGGATTCAAACCAACAACCCTAGCGTTGTGAAACAGTAGGGCTAACCACTAATCCACGGAGCTATTGAACACTAATCCTGCCTGTATTTCTGTGTTGTGAATCAATCCTAGGTCCCTGGGCAAGGTCAGTGTAACTAGCCAGATATCTCAAATGTGACACAAATGTTGTGCTATGTTGCCAATTCAGATGTATGTTGGTTCTATGTAGCCCAATTCAAAGGATTGCAATACTAGTACAGGCGTACCTCAGTTTACCAACGCCTCGGTTAACGTAATTTTCGGTTTACGAATGAAAATCCATTGAAAATAATGCCTCGGTTTACACAATTGTTAATAATTTTTTTCGCAATACAAAGTGTATGTCGGCGCCGATTTTCAAATGCAAATGCCAGCCTTTTTTTTTTCTTCACTATAGTTCACAAGCTTAGAAGTCACTTTCCCCGAAGTTACTGAAAACTTTGTATCTTTTAATAAACTCAAAGTAAACATTGTTTCCTTTAGGGATATAAATTCCAAGAAAACTTTCTCTTTTAGCTGGGGGAAGTGACAGGTGAATTTCTGAGCTATAGTGAAGAAAAAAAAAGGGAGAATTACATTTAAAAACCAGCACCATAGTAAATAAAAAACAGCGTGGGTCCCCCCTCTCATCCATACCAAGCCCTTCGGATCTGGTATGGATATTAAGGGGGAACTCCACGCCGAAATTTAAAAAAAAAAAACAGCGTGGGGACCCCCTCAATATCCATACCAGACCCTTATCCGAGCATGCAGCCTGGCAGGTCAGGAAAAGGGGGGGACGAGCGAGCGGCTCCCCCCCTCCTGAACCATACCAGGCCACATGCCCTCAACATGGGGGGGTTCTTTGGGGCAGGGGGGGCTCCCCCCCAAAGCACCTTGTCCCCATGTCGATGAGGACAAGGGCCTCTACCCCACAACCCTGGCCGGTGGTTGTGGGGGTCTGCGGGCGGGGGGCTTATCAGATCCCGCCCCCCCCCTACGTGAATGAGTCTGCGGTACATGGTCCCGCAACTCATTCACAAAAAAACAAAGTGTGGTGTAAAAAAACACAGTACAGGGTCTTTGACAAGTCCTTTCTTAAAACAATGTCCCCCGAAGTAGATCCAATGTCAATCACGGCAGCGGCGGCCCGAAAAAAGAAAAAAAAAAAAGTTCCGCTCCCGTCCGAGGCTTCCAGCCTTGTGAAAAAAAGGCTAGCTGACATTTCTTATATAGGTATGGGGCGGGGCCAGCCGGGGACATCATCCCCGCCCCTCACCTATTTAAGAAATGTCACCCTGTCTCTCCACTGAGGCTAACTAACTGAATGCAGGAGACAGTCTGACAGTTCTTATATAGGTATGGGACGGGGCCGGCCGGCGACATCATCTGAGTGACCCCACACCATGTTACATGCTTGCTGTTCCCGGCTGGCCCCGCCCCATACCTATATAAGAAATGTCAGCTAGCCTTTTTTTCACAAGGCTGGAAGCCTCCGACGTGAGCGGAACTTTTTTTTTTTTCTTTTTTTGGGTCGTCGCCACCGTGATTGACGTTGGATCTACTTCAGGGGACATTGTTTTAATAAAGGACTTGTCAAAGACCCTGTACTGTGTTTTTTTTACACCAGACTTTGTTTTTTTGTGAATGAGTCGCGGGACCATGTACCGCAGACTCATTCACGTGGGGGGGGGGGCGGGATCTGGGGGCCCCCTTGTTAAAGGGGGCTTCCAGATTCTGATAGGCCCCCCGCCTGCAGACCCCCACAACCACCGACCAGGGTTGTGGGGAAGAGGCCCTTGTCCTCACCGACATGGGGACAAGGTGCTTTGGGGGGGAGCCCCCCTGCCCCAAAGCACCCCCCCATGTTGAGGGCATGTGGCCTGGTATGGTTCAGGAGGGGGGGGGCGCTCGCTCGCCCCCCCCCTTTCCTGACCTGCCAGGCTGCATGCTCGGATAAGGGTCTGGTATGGATATTGAGGGGGTCCCCACGCTGTTTTTTTTTTTAAATTTCGGTGTGGAGTTCCCCCTTAATATCCATACCAGACCTGAAGGGCTTGGTATGGATGAGAGGGGGGACCCATGCTGTTTTTTTTTCTTTTTTTTATTGCGGACCTTTATTTTTACATTCAGCTGTCAAAATAAATATTATCTAGACCTTCGAAATAAGTAAAATCATTACAGAAATAATTATAAAGGATAAGAAACAAAAATAGAATCACTAGAACTAAGGAAATCAAATTAGAATACATAAAGATATGCTTAGTGCTGTTTATTAAACACAGTAGACGTGACCGAGTGTTGGCTGTCAGAGGAATCCACACTGAGATTTACTATTGAGCAGTGGCTAAAAAGCAAGCGCCTGCAGAGGACGTCTAAAATGTGTTCTGAACATGCTCAGTTATATCGGCCAAAGACACTGCATGAGCATCTAGATTTTTACTGTGTCGATTTCCTTTAAAAAAAATTATTTTTAACACATTCCTAATTTTTTTTGAAATGGCAGATATTGTTTAAAGTAAAGTCCTGATATTTGGCAAAGCAAATTTCTAAGTGAACATGTCTCTGCAGTGATTTTTCATGGTGTTAGACGTGCTTCTTAGCAAGTCTGCTTTGTAAGTCTGATTCCGGGCATGTGTCTCGTTAGTAAATTCGATTGGGCGTCTACTTATGGGCGCTGCTCAATAGTAAATCTCGTTGCGGGGTAAAAGTAAACGGTCGCTCATAAAAATTGGACGTTCGCCCACGAATATGCGCCCAAGCCCAATAGTAAATCAGGGCCCTGATGTCGGAACATCTAGGAGGCGCTAACTGCCCTGGTGGAGTGAGCTGTCATGGGGAAGCGAGGTACCTGCCCCTTAATGGCCTACACCTGCAAAACTGTCTACTGAATCCAACAGGAAATACTGGCAGAAGAGACCATTTGTCAGGGTCCTGTCCATGGCAGAAGTTCTGGAAGATCTGGCATTTCTAGATTGTAAGCTCCAAGGAGCAGGGCCCTCAAATCCCTCTTGTATTGAACTGTATTGTTGCTGTATTGTCTCCCGTTATATTGTAAAGTGCTGAGCAAACTGTTGGCGGTAAATAAATCCTGTATAATAATAATAATTTCTGCCAGTACCCTGCATGGCTGCAGAAGCACGCAACATCCTCAGTTTGGTGTCAGACTGCCTTTATAAGGAGGCTCATCACTTCCTCAAGTTGCTGGATGATCTTTAGCTCCCCGTGCCTTGTTCCTGTGATTGTGACCTGTGATTTCCTGATACCGTCTCGGCTTGCTCCTGGATCTGTCTACTCTGATTTACCCCTGATCTGACCTCAACTTGGCTTACGGATACTCTCTCTCTCGCTCCTCTGTGTATGACCTCGGTTATCCCATCTGACTACGTCTGCTCTGATTCCCACCTGGTACCTGATCTTGGCTTGAACTGACTACCCGGTAAACATCTAAATCCTGGAAGGGCTTGCGTACTGTGAGATGGGGAAACAGCTCTCATTGTTTGAACACTGTGTGCAGTAAATTACTGTGGGGAATAAATTAATGTTTTGACTGACATTCTGTGGTTTAGCCACAAGATGTCACTGTTTTTCTAACACAGGCTCAGACTGCATAGATATTTGTATATTCCTGAAGAGGTGGAGTTTTCACATGGAGTTGGGGTTTTAGTGAACAGGAAGAGGAGACTGCAGCCATGTTTTGGACGATGATGAATGCAGGGGCCGTGTGAGCTGAGAATCCGATGACATCCAGGTGTGAAAGCATCCCTCACTAACCAGAGATTGCTGCCAGGAAGCTGATGAGAGCAGAGGAACTACGCAACATTTGTTCTGTTCAGAGTCACCAGCGGATGTATAGCAGACCCGGGTTGGTAAGATCGTGCACGCACCTCATTTCAGTGTTGGCGCCTTGAGACTGAGTCCAGGCCTATAGTTAGTTAGGGTCTCTGTTTGTGTCAGGCCACAAGTGTTATTACTGATCATTGGAAGGACTCCACAACTTAAAGTGACATTTCACATTGGAGAGCTGATAAAATCCTACAAAGTCAAGCCAGACTGGAGTTTTGCTCAGAAGGAATACTCAGGCAAGTGCTACAGGACCAGTTATGGGAGGGGGAATACTGTATATTTGTGTAAGATTGTAAGCTGTTGTGCTGCACCGCAGACTAGCCCATACTATACACCCATACACTGATTCCTGCTCTTTTAGGGTAATAACAGGTAAGGTGTGGCAGCTTATTTGTGCCCGCCAGTAGGTAAATTACTTCACTTTCTACCTTCATCCATCAGAAGGCGCCGTGCTGCACAAGGGTCTCAGCCTTTGGGCTGGGTGTATGCAAATTTATTGTATGTTTCCAGCATTTGTGGTTGTGTTTATTTGCCACATCTAAGTAAACTTCTGTTGTGGCAAAAGCTGGTGTTGAGGTTGCTTTCCTTGTTCGTGACTTCACTGTATCCTGGGGAGCCCATCCCGGTACACGGCTTACAACTTGGCGTAGTCTGCAGGATACAGCGACCGTTATGGCCGGGAATGTGGCGGGAGATCTTCCCCTGGCGCCAATGACACCGGTCCAGGACCAAGCTCAGGGTGCGCCAGTGCAAGACCAAATTGCCCCAACACCGCTGATACAGCTTTCCCCCCGCCCTGCCCGTACCAGTAGGGTACATTCCCGTGGGGGCGCTGTTGAGTCACCTGCCAAAATTTGACGGTAAAAATATGACGTTGCAGGACTGGACTGAAAGAGTGCGAAGTACGGTTAGAATGTGTAACCTGATGTCCGAGCTGCGGGCAGAGGTTGCATTGGGGGCTCTAGAGGGTGACGTCAGACGGACAGTAATAGTAAGGCCCGAATCTGAGAGAGACACCCTAGATAAAATCTTCTCCCTGCTGGAGAGAGCCCAAGGGGGGAGTGCTAAAGTAGTGCAGCTGCGGAGCCACTTCTTCAACCAACCACAGCAAGAGGGCAAGACCCTGATGCAGTACTCCAATGCCCTACAGGAGACGCTAAATGAAATACAGCAGCGAGATCCAGAGGCCATGGGAGCTTTCCAGGAGGTGGACCGGCTACTACGAGACCAGTTCATAGTGGGGCTCTCCAACAAGTTCTTACAGGATAAATAGCAAGAGATGACCCGGACAGGGCCCAACATGACATTCTACAGCATCTACTTAGTGTTAGCAACCGCCTGGCGGTACCTCTAGCAGCCCACAGGACAGGGTTCCCCAGAGCGCGGAGTCTAAGCCCGGGGGTCTGTGCAGGTGGAGAGCCTGACGTGAAGAGGGAGAAGGCGGAAGCAGGGATGGCTGGATCTGTGCCAGATGGATGGATGGATGAATGAATGAGCGTAGTCAAACGGGCGAGGTTGGTAACAGAGGGGTCAGCGTAGTACAAGGCAGCAGGCAGAAGAATAGTCAGGTCACTTGCCGGGGTCAGTACCAGTAGTTCAGATCAGGTAAAGATATCCAAAAGAGAGGTCAAACTTAGCCAGGGGTCAGAGCAGGAGAAGTCAGCAGAGGTCAGGTCCAGGCAGGTCAGCAACGAATCTCAAAGAACGGGAATACAGGAACACAGGAATAAGACCATACGGCAATAAGTGTAGGTGCAGGGCAGGTTTAAATAGTGCGCCCTGCCCTGCCATTGGTGCCAGGCGAGCGGCCGCGATCGCGAGTGCGCATGCGCGGCCGTTGCCGTCCATGTCCTAGTGTCCGCCGGCAAGAATGGATCGGCGCTCTGCGCATGTGCAGAGCCATTCGTTGCCGCGATCCCTGACATTGCCCCGCTCCCTACGGGCATCCTCCGGATGCCCAACCGATCTATCCCCCGTGGGTGGCTACGATAGAACTCCCGGACCAGTCTAGGGGCGTGAACATTTTGGGCCGGTTCCCATGAGTTCTCTTCAGGACCATAGCCCTTCCACTTGATCAGGAACTGTGTCTGGCCGCCTCTTTTCCTGCAATCAATGATTGCCTCAACCTCGAATTCTTCTTGTTCATTGATGGTTATAGGTTCCGGCGGCCTGGACCTTCGGTCCGGGAATGGATCTGGCATTGCTGGCTTCAGTAGCGACACGTGAAACACTGGGTGAATCTTGAAGGTTCCTGGGAGTACCAACTCGTATGTCACCTCATTGATTCTCCGTTTCACCCGGAATGGGCCCATAAATTTCGGCCCCAGCTTTTTCGAAGAACAAGACAACCTCAAATTGGTAGTGGCTAACCAGACCTGATCCCCTGGTTGCAAGCTTAGCTCCCCTCTTCTTTTCCTGTCGAAGGCCCTCTTACTGTCCTCCTCGGCCTTCGTAATGGCTTCTTGAAGTACCTTGTTATTGGCTGAGAAAAAATCCAGTATATTCTGTGTAGCCGGAACTGGGCTTTCCGGAATCAGGTCAGGTAAAAACGTGGGGTGAAACCCGTAATTGGCGAAGAATGCGGACTGCCCCGTAGCAGAATGATTCGCGTTATTATACGCGAACTCCGCCAATGGCAAGAGTGCCAGCCAGTCGTTTTGAAGAAAATACGTGTAGCACCTCAAGTACTGCTCCAGCGTCTGGTTTGTCCCTTCTGTCTGCCCATTCCTCTGTGGGTGGTAGGCCGATGAAAGGGACAGCTTGATCCCCAGGACTTTGCATAATGCTCTCCAGACTTTTGAGGTAAATTGGACCCCCCGGTCCGAGACGATGTCTTCTGGAATCCTATGAAGCTTGACTACTTCTTTTACGAAGATCTGTGCCGTTTCCATAGCCGAAGGCGTACTCTTTAGTGGCAAAAAATGGGACATTTTTGATAATCGATCAACGATTACAAAAATCACTGAATGGCCTTGGGATGGTGGGAGCTCCACAATAAAGTCCATCGAGATCATCTGCCATGGTCAATCCGGTATGGGTAATGGTCGTAATAAGCCCCAGGCCTTACTTCTGGTGGGCTTATTCCGCTGACACGTGGCGCAGGTCTTTACATAACGTTCACAATCTTTCACCATGTTTGGCCACCAAAATGTCCGCTGGAGTAGTTCCAAGGTTTTCGCAGTTCCAAAATGGCCTGCCAGAGGGTGATCGTGACAGTGCCCCAGAACTAGGGTTCGGACCTCCTCAGGTACCACAATTTGCCCTTCTTTCCAGAAGAGACCCTCCTTGCTCTGTAGAGATACCCCGGGCGGGCTTGGCATTCCCATGGATGCAGTCTGTAATCTAGAGCGTAGTTCTGTTTGGAGGGTGAGAAAGTTTCCCGTGGACAGGATAGTGTCGGGTTTGGGGATTCCTTCTGGGTTCTCAAACATACGTGATAGAACGTCGGGCTTTGTATTCTTGGACCTGGGTCTGTACGTGATGTGGAACACGAATCTGGAAAAGAAGAGTGCCCATCTTGCTTGGCGTGGTCTCAGACGTTTGGCGGTCCTCAAGTATTCCAGATTCTTATGGTCCGTGAAAATCAGGATTGGATGTGTAGCGCCTTCCAGCAGATACCTCCACTCCTCCAGGGCTGTTTTAATAGCCAGGAATTCCCGGTCTCCGATGTCATAGTTTCTCTCTGCCGGAGTAAGTTTCCTTGAGAAGAGGGCCACTGGGTGCATCAGTTCCTTGGCACCTTTTCTCGGGGATAGAATGGCCCCTACTGCATTCTCCGAAGCGTCCACCTCCAGGATATAAGGCAGAGAGGAGTCAGGATGACTAAGGATCGGGGCAGAAGTAAATAGTTCCTTTAAAGTCTCAAAGGCTGCTTGGGCCTCGAGTGTCCACCGGAAACGGGTCCCCTGCTTGGTGAGCTGGATAATGGGAGACACAAGGCCCGAGAAGTTCATGATGAACTTCCTGTAAAAGTTCACAAATCCAATAAAGCGTTGTACGTCTTTCTTGTCCGTAGGTACCGGCCATTCTAAAATTGCCGATACCTTTTGGGGATCCATCGCAACCCCCGTGGTGGAGAGAATCAGCCCCAAAAAGGTAATGCTGCGCTGCTCAAAGCTGCACTTGTCAGCTTTGGCATACAACCCATGTTGGCGCAACCGTTCCAATACACTCTTGACATGACCCCTATGGTCATCAAGAGAAGAGAGAAAATCAGAATGTCGTCCAAATAAAGCACCACAAAGACATCCAGATAGTCTTGGAACATGTCATTAATAAAGTGTTGGAATGTTGCTGGGGCATTGCACAGTCCGAAGGGCATGACAAGGTACTCGAAGTGCCCAAAACGCGTGTGGAAGGCGGTCTTCCACTGGTCTCCTTTCCTTATTCGAACCAAGTTATACGTGCCATTCAAATCTAGCTTGGTGAATACGACTGCTGTCTTTAGTCTTTGGAGTAGTTCTGGAACCAAGGGAAGGGGGTAACGATTTTTTATGGTAATTTTATTTAGGTCCCGATAATCGATACAGGGCCTTAGAGACTTATCCATTTGGACCCCCAATTCCCGCTCTGATAGGGGGAATATTCATCCAAAAGGAATCTCAGATCCAGGTAGGAGGTCAATGGGGCAGTCATAGGTTCGGTGAGGAGGGAGAGTGTCAGCCCCCCGTTTACTAAATACATCCAAGTAGTCGTGGTAGGCCGGGGGAATGACCTGGATGAGCTCGGCGTCCCCGTCAATACACAGGAGAGACTGAGGAGCCAGGGTGGTCGGGCCGCGACAATGATCCTGGCAGTAGGATGATGGGAACTGGATAGATCGTTTCCCAATCAATCTGGGGATTGTGTGCCCATAACCAAGGGAGTCCCAGGATTACTGGGAACAGGGGGGATGCAATGGCATCCAAACGGAGGAACTCCCAATGATGGTTAGCCACCGTGGTACAGATAGGTGGGGTCTCCCGGTCCACTAGCCCTGACTTGATTCGTGACCCATCAGCCAAGATGATATTAAGCCCCCGTTCCTTGGTTTGGAGGGGGATCCTCTGTTGGCTGGCAAATTCTAAATCTATGAAACAACTACATGCCCCGGAGTCGATAATTGCCATTGCCGACACAGTTCTTCCAGGCAGCTGAAAGGAGATGGGTACGGCTAGGTAATTAGCATGGTTACCACATTTAGAAGATACAGTGGAAAAGACGGCATCACACTTACCCCGTTTTGCTGGGCAAGAACGTACCATGTGACCTACCTCCCCGCAGTAGAGACATAGGTTGAGTGCCCGTCGCCTTTGGCGTTCCTCCACTGATAGTGCTGGTCATGCCAACCCGAGCTGCGTTGGTTCAGGCATCTCCTCAGGTATCAAGTTCCGGCTTTCTCCTGGTGGAGTCTGGACTGAAGCATGGGGAAGTACCCATGTGGGTCTCTGCCCTGGGTTAGACCTCTCTAATCTGCATTCCCGCAGTCTGCGGTCAATCTGTATGACCAGGGTGATGAGATCCTCCAAGGAGTCAGGTAGGCCCACCCTGGCTAGCTCATCCTTAAGGGACTCCGACAGACCCATGCGGAACTGGTGGCATAATGCAGCATCATTCCATTTGGTGTCCCCCATCCAGCGTCTGAACTCGGCTGTGTACTCTTCCGCTGCCCGGCGGCCCTGTCGGAGGGAGTACAGGGCCGATTCTGCGGAAGCTGCCCGCTGCGGATCATCGTATAGTACTGCCATTGCAGCAAAGAAGTTGGTCACGGTCTCCAGGTGAGGATCCTGGTTGTCCATTAGCTGGTGAGCCCAGCCCTCAGGCTCGTCCTGGAGTAAGGAGACAAAAAACCCCACCTTCAACGATTCCATAGAAGTCCGGGGCTGCAGGCTAAAGTACAGCTGACAGGCATTCCGGAAGGAATGCACACGAGGTTCCAGCGGGGGCAACATAACTACTGCCCGGTCGGGCGGTTCGGAGGGTTCTCCGGTTGCCGAAGAAGCACCCGAGCCCTGGGATGTGGCCGCACCAGCAGTCCATGTCTGGATCCTAGATGTATGTAGCCCTCCTGCAGCGTTTTGACAGCTTGTGTAAGTGCCGTCAACTGCTGACATATGTCTCCGAGTGGGGATGGCCCTCTTCCAGGCTCCGTCATGGCCGTATGGTTCTGTTAGCAACCGCCTAGCGGTACCTCTAGCAGCCCACAGGACAGGGTTCCCCAGAGCGCGGAGTCTAAGCCCCAGCCTGCTTGTTCACCAGGGCCCCTGATGGTGGGGATGGACTTGGAGCAGACTGGAACCAGGTCACGGCCCCTGAGTACACCCGTCTGCGGTAGAGGACTCCGCCGGGGGTCTGTGCAGGTGGAGAGCCTGACGGAAGCAGGGATGGCTGGATCCGTGCTGGATGGATGAATGAGCGTAGTCAAACGGGCCAGGTCGGTAACAGAGGGGTCAGCATAGTACAAGGCAGCAGGCAGAAGAATAGTCAGGTCACTCGCCGGGGTCGGTACCAGTAGTTCAGATTCACATGCACGGAGCCATTTGTTGCCGTGATCCCTGACACTTAGCCGCCGTGGAGAGAGAGGAGGAGTGCATACCTGTGGCGGCGAGAATAGTGAATAGTACCCATGCTACAAGAGGTCAGTCTGCATCTGAAGACTCAGAATCCTTAAAGGATGTGGTCCAGGCCCTGCGGACAGAATTAAGAGAACTTCGGCTGATGGCTGCCAATAACAGAGAGATGGACGTCCGAGGAATAGTCTGGATGCGGGGCCGGCTGTGTGGGCAAGACGTTGGCAAGAATGGGGTCGTGCTGGTGGATCATTCGTCCCGGAGAGGGATGGACGTGACACTAGGTATGAACGTGCTGAGGGGCCTAGACCACCAACTTTATGCTAAAGAAGGGCCGCGGTATTGGCAACGGGCCACCACACACTGGCCAACCCAGAAGGTTCTACAGCAGATGATGAAGAGCTGTAGTCTGCAAAAGGGCAACATGTCTGGTCGACCCATTGGACACGTGAGGGTGCCGCGGAGGACCCCGGTGAAGATCCCGCCTCGACATGAGCGAAAATTGATGCTGCCGGTTGGGACTGGACGGCGACTGAATGGACTGGAGGTCCTGATCGAGCCCGCTTATCAAGAAGAAACGCAGGCTCATCCACTGGTAGCCCAGGCCCTCGCTATTGTGAAGGATGGATGTGTGCCTGTACGCTGCCTCAACGTTGAAGACTGTGAGCTAACCATCCCTGGGAATACCTTGCTGGCCGAAGGGGCTATTCCACGACGGAGGAGCTTCACGCTACGGGCAGATAGGAGATCAGCCTGGACCTATGCTGTAGAGGTCCATCAAAGGGAGACCCCGACAGCGGAGTGGAACGGTCGAGTGATCATGGCCCGAATGGGGGTGGACTGCAAGATCCTGACTCCAGGACAACAGAAGTTGCTGGAAGACACCCTTTGGGAGTTTCAGAAGGCCTTCTCGAGACATGATGAGGACTTCGGGTGTGCCTCCGCCATCAAACGTGAACTCCCCACTGGCAATGCTGCACCGATCAGGGAACGTTACCGGCAAATCCCACCTAAAATGTACCAGGAGGTGAAGGATATGATGGCCAGCATGTTGGAAAACCAGGTGATCCAGGAGAGTCAAAGTCCTTGGGCTGCTCCAGTAGTCTTGGTGCGGAAGAAAGATGGGAGTCTCCGCTTCTGCGTGGATTATCGGAAGCTGAATGCCCAGACCGTCCGGGATGCCTACCCCCTTCCGCGGATTGAGGAGTCGTTGTCTGCCCTGAGTCATGCAAAGTTCTTCTCGACTCTTGACCTGGACAGTGGATATTGGCAGGTACCGGTGGCCAAGAAGGACAAAGCGAAGACGGCCTTCATCCTACCTATGGGTCTCTACGAGTTCAACAGGATGCCATTCGGCCTGTCCAATGCCCCGGGAACATTCCAGCGGTTGATGGAGCACTGTCTGGGAGATCTCAACTTCGAGTCGGTATTGATATACCTGGACGACGTAGTAGTGTTTGGGGCCTCTTTTGAGGATCACCTCCAGAAACTGCGACAGGTCTTAGGACGGCTGCGAGACCATGGGCTCAAAATCAAGCCCAAGAAGTGACAACTGTTTCGACAACAGATAGAGTATTTGGGACATTTGGTCACCCAGGAGGGGGTAAAGCCAATCGATGACAAGGTGGAGGCCGTCCAGAAGTGGCCCCAGCCAAGTACACTACGAGAGGTGTGGGCGTTCATTGGACTGGCCGGGTACTACAGGAGGTTTATACCCAAGTTTGCTCATTTGGTGGGCCCGTTAAACGCGTTATTAAGGGGCACTGCAGGGGGCCTGAAGAATCGTCCCATCGAGTGGGGACCCCGGCAACAAGGGGCCTTTGAAGCAGTGAAGGGGGCGCTGATCAGTGCCTTGATTCTGGCTTATGCGCGGTTCAACACCCCATTCCTGCTGTACACTGACGTAAGTCTACATGGTCTGGGGGCTGTGTTATCCCAAGTCCAGGATGGACGTGAGAGAGTCATTGCCTATGGCAGCCTGGCTCTGAGGGAGTCAGAGCGCAACCCTGACAACTACAGCTCCTTTAAATTGGAACTACTGGCACTGGTGTGGGCCATGACTGAAAAGTTCGCTGAGTACCTGACCGGTGCAGAGGTGACCGTGGTGACAGACAACAACATCTGGAAAATGCCAAACTCGGTGCGCTTGAGCAGAGGTGGTTGGCTCGCCTTTCTAAGTACCAATACCGCATCAGGTTCCGGTCAGGTAGGGAGAACGGCAACGCTGACGCACTCTCCCGAGTCCCTGTAGGGTTGTCGGCTCAGAGTGCCGATGAGGAGCTAGAGGACACAAACTCCTGACCTTGATCAATTACCCATGTTCCAGGACATGGCGCATTCATGTGGGGTGGCGTCCGGGATGCCAATGGTGCTGGGAAAGACGTTGGCTGATTGGGAGAGGGTCCAGGATAGCTGCCCGAACCTGTGGAAAGTGAAAGAATGGGTCCGGACCAAGATCTGGCCTCGGTCAGAAGAGCGGGCTTGTCTGACTCCCGAGGGCCAAAAGTTGTTGAGGCAGTGGGATAAGCTAACTGTTACCCAGGGCCTCCTGTGTCATATACTTGCAGTCAGAGTTGCAGTACCGGCGACAGATTGTCATCCCCATGTCATCGGGACCGAAGGCTGCCCGGAAGGCCCATAAGAGGGGTGCTCATTTTGGGAGCGATAAAACATTTGAGTGGCTCCAACGGCTCATATACTGTCCCAATTTGGCAGACATGGTGGCATGTCTTAAATGTCGGCCCTGCGGGCTGAGTAAGAGTACCGAACAGCGGGCTCCTGTCCAGGCCATCCGGACATCAGCACCCCTAGAGCTCCTTATGATCGATTATGTACAGATTGGGTACTCTACCTCGGGACACTCGTACTGTCTAGTCATGACAGATCATTTCACAAAGTATGCGGTGGCTGTACCCCCCAGAGACCAGACGGCAGAGTCGGCCGCTGAAGCGGTCTGCAAACACTTTATACAGGTGTTCGGGTGCCCACAGAGAATACCTTCGGACCAGGGGGCATGTTTTCAGGGTACTCTAATGAATGAGTTGTACCAACTGTATGGGATCGAACGTTCCCGCACCACCCCGTATCACCTCCAGGGAAACGGGGCGTGCGAGCGGTTCAACTGCACCTTGCTCCAGATGCTGCAGACTCTGGAGGGCCGCCAAAAAGCTCGGTGGCCCGAATACCTACCTGAACTGATGTGGGTCTATAATAACAGGGTACACAGTACCACCGGATACTCCCCACATATGCTCATGTTTGGGAGAGCCGGACGGGAGATTGAAGATCTCCACATGCCCGATCCGATGGAGCCACTACCAAGAAATACTACCGCATGAGCACCGCCGCCGGCTGAGAGCGATCCACAAGGTTGTGGGGGAGCGCCTTAGAGAAGTGGTATACCCCAATCCAAGACCAGTGCAGAAGGAGGGGTATGCCCCGGGTGATCGAGTGATAGTCAAAGCCAAGCGGCCGTCTGGAAAGTTGGATGGGCGGTGGAAGGCGGTCCCATACACGGTGAAGAGGAGGGTAGACCCTGCCATCCCAGTCTATGAGGTAGAGCCAATAGGGACTGGGGGGGCCCTCATGAAACTTGCACCGTAACATGTTAAGGCGTTGTAATTTTGATGAACCAGTGTGCGTGGAGGGGATGGCTCCTCCTGCTCAGAGTACTGAGGAAATCCCCTTAGAGGAGGGGGAGGAATGGTGGGTTGTCCCTGCCCCGGTACCCACAGAGGCTCCAACCATAGCAAGTTTGCCACCAAGGGAAAGTGTTGAGCGGTCGGCAGCTCCTCTCTCATTAAATGTGCCTGACATCCCCAGTGCTTCTGAGCCTGTTACTCTACGAAAGTCAACAAGGCCCCCACAGCGTTATGCCCTGAATGAGTTTGTATTGGAAGGGTTGCCGAGGACGACAACCTCTAGTGGGGTGGCATGTGAGATGGGGAAACAGCTCTCATTGTTTGAACACTGTTTGTGTGCAGTAAAATATTGTGTGGAGTAAATTAATGTTTTGACTGACATTCTGCGGTTTAGCCACAAGATGTCACTGTTTTTCTAACACAGACTCAGACTGCATAGATATTTGTATATTCATGAAGAGGTGGAGTTTTCACATGGAGTTGGGGTTTTAGTAAACAGGAAGAGGAGACTGCAGCCATGTTTTGGACGATGCTGAATGCAGGGGCCGTGTGAGCTGAGAATCCGATGACATCCAGGTGTGAAAGCGTCCCTCACTAACCAGAGATTGCTGCCAGGAAGCTGATGAGAGCAGAGGAACTACGCAACATTTGTTCTGTTCAGAGTCACCAGCGGATGTATAGCAGACCCGGGTTGGTAAGATGCACCTCATTTCAGTGTTGGCGCCTTGAGACTGAGTCCAGGCCTATAGTTAGTTAGTTAGGGTCTCTGTGTCAAGCCACAAGTGTTATTACTGATCATTGGAAGGACTCCACAACTTAAAGTGACATTTCACATTGGAGAGCTGATAAAATCCTACAAACCCAAGCCAGACTGGCGTTTTGCTCAGAAGGAATACTCAGGCACGTGCTACAGGACCAGTTATGGGAGGGGGAATACTGTAGATTTGTGTAAGATTGTAAGCTGTTGAGCTGCACCGCTGGCTAGCCCATACTATACACTGATTCCTGCTCTTTTAGGGTAATAACAGGTAAGGTGTGGCAGCTTATTTGTGCCCGCCAGTAGGTAAATTACTTCACTTTCTACCTTCATCCATCAGAAGGCGCCGTGCTGCACAAGGGTCTCAGCCTTTGGGCTGGGTGTATGCAAATTTATTGTATGTTTCCAGCATTTGTGGTTGTGTTTATTTGCCACATCTAAGTAAACTTCTGTTGTGGCAAAAGCTGGTGTTGAGGTTGCTTTCCTTGTTCGTGACTTCACTGTATCCTGGGGAGCCCATCCCGGTACACGGGTTACAATACCACGCACAGGCGCCTCCTGTCTGCAGACCTATCTCCATGCACCAGCTGTGCTTCTGAGTGGACCACCAACCAGCACTCCTACAGGCGACCTGTGCAACTTTGGGCCTGACTCCCGCTGTCCCACCCTCAGGGGAGTCTGGAACTTAGCCGCAAGGGAAGCCCTCTCTCCATTGGCCTCCATCACCAGGTACGTGATACCACTATATCTTTCCACAGACCGTATGTGAGCACAAGAAGATGATCGGACCTCTAGAAGGCAACCGCCACAGAGAGGTACACTTGAATCACATGTGCCATGTCCAAGGAGTGCAAGCCACCTCCTTAGGGTGTGATGGCCGAGGTCCCAAGGAGGGAAGGACAATGCCCTATTGCAAGTGGAAATCCGACACCACTTTCGAAAGAAAAGAAAGGAGAAGATGAAGCACCACTCTGTCCTTGTGCAAAATCAGATAAGGCGGCTGCAGGACAAAGCTACCATTTCCAACACCGAGCCGAAGCAATAGTGAATAGGAAGGCAACAATCTGTGAGAGCATAAGCAAGGGACTATCCTGCATGCCCTCAAAAGGAGGTAGCTGAATTACCGACAAGACCAAATTCAAGTCCAGTAGCAGCAATGGAGAGTGCATGAGGGCACCACATGACGAACTCCCTGGATAGAGATGCAGACTAAATAATGTGTGGTCAAGGGATGCTGAAAGAAATCAGCCAGAGCAGAGACTTGACCCTTGATCGCACTCAAGTCAAGCTTCTGAACAACGCCACGTTGAAGGAATGCTAACACCCGAGTGAGAATGGAACCTATGCTATGCTCCAAACAACATAAACTGTCCAGGTGCATTGAGTAATCTTCCAGGAGACAGACTTACAAGCCTTGAACATAGTTGGAATCACCAAGCAAGACAACCCCCCTGTCCTTCAGAACGTGACTTACAATAGCCATGCCATCAAAACCAGTGACAGTAAAGCTGGGTTGAAGACTGGCCCCAGGGACCAAAGGTCCTCCCGAAGAGGCAGCCACCTGGGAGCATCTGCCACAAGCCATATCAGGTTGGCATACCACGGGTAGCAAGGCCAGTTCGGAGCCACCAGAATGACTGGTATTCCTTTGGCTATATCCTGTGTAGCAGTCAAGGGAACAGCCTGAGGGACAGAGAAGCATAGACGAAATGGTACTGAGCCCACAGAGCCATCAGCACATCTGCTGAGTACACCAGAGGGTCCAACTATCCTGCCACGAACCTCAGAGCCATCCAGGAGGGGTGAGGCGCCAGAAGACCCTTGTCCGGCATACACCAGCGAAGATAAAGCTGACGAAACACAGCTGAGATAATCTGTCTGCCAATTTTCACTACCTGGAATCTGTACGGCGTACAGAGCTGGAACAAACTTTTCCGCCCATTGTAGGATATGAGGCGCCACCAGCGCTGCTGCTGCACTTCTCATACCTCCCATTGTGCGATTGGATCCTGATTGGTAGACCTCGTAGGCGATCAATCTAATGTGTCAGTGACAACCTAATTGCTTGTTTCTCCAGGACAATAATGGGCAGGTGATGCTCCCCTGCATTCAGCGTTGTGTGTTGATCTCAGAGCCAGGACTCTGGGAGCATCAGACCCAGTTTACACACAAACCCACAAGGGGGGCTGCTAGTGAGATAAGAACAGCCAGATGCCAGTCTGGAGCATCTAAAGGTTATCTGCCAGGAGAACCCCTTTGGCAACAGCCAGGCTCAGATACTTAGAACTCCCAGTCACGGTTGGGGTAGACATTTGAAGTGTAGGACCCAGCCATCTGTCCGGCAGCACTGCCTGTGTGTCCACTGCAGCGCACGTCATCTAGAAAAGCTGTCATGGCAATCCCCCGAAATCTCAGCAACACTAGGACAGCAGCCAGCACCCTGAATGCCCGGTGAACTGTGGCCACCCAGAAGGAAAACACCACCAATTAAGAATGTGCATCCCCCAGTGTAAATCACAGGAACTGCTGACATCCCTCATAAGAGGGGCCATGCAGGATGGCTATGGGTGCCAGTCTCCCTGCAGAAGTCACCACCAAAACTGAGGTAGTCCAACAGGAGCTGCGAACCTGCTCAAGAACAATTCAAGACCTTTTTAGGTACAGAATCAACAAAACCATCCCTTGCAAACCCATGAACCGGTGGTGCAAAACTGCCCTAGGCTTGGGCACCTGGACAAACACTCCCCAGCATTGCAGAGTCTGCACCACTCTGTATAGGGCTCAAAGACGCAGAGCTAAAGATTAGGGGCAAAGAAGTGCTTCTGGTGAAAAACTGAAATTCAATCCTGTAGCTGGCCACAACCAGCTTGCAGGCCCACCAGCCTGTAATGAGAGAGGTCCATGGGCCCAAAACCAGCAAAGACATCGAACTTTGAAGCCATTCTTTCTCCGTCCTCACCTGTAGGAGGAAGATACTTCTGCCTCCTAGGAGGTGCTTGATGAAATCGTCCAAGGTAGAACAGCAGATACGTCCCCCTTGGAGGGATAGATCTGGCATGGCCGTTTCAAAAGCCTGGCTCGCAGACCAGCAAATAAACCGAAGAACCACTGCTGAGACAGACAGCTTGGAAACTACCAGGGCAGTATCCAAGAATGCATCACACACGTACCTCCAGTCCCCGACCACTGGTCTGCCAGATCCATGGAAACCTGATCCATTCTTCTGGTGGTCAAATGTTTCTGCAGAACCTCGTCCGAGCAGTCAATATCAGAGGCACCAGGGCTGTGGCCAACACAGTCGAAACACTGACCCTGCAATGGGAATCACAGGGTACCCAATGCTGCCTTGTGGTTCACAAGATCCATAAAGGAGGAAGGCTCCTCCACTGGTATCCACCACATGAGGTCAATTCCACCTCTCCAGAAGGGCATTCTCAAGGGGTAATGCACCGCACAGCCCCTTGGCAGCACAATAGGATGCTGTGGACATACTCATCCTTGTAACAGTATGGGGGGCAAGAGAATATACACAGAAAAATAATCCAGGTACCAAGAAGGGAACAGGTATTTCCACAGAAGCCCCTGAAGATCCCAGCAGTAACGTTTCCAGCACTGTCTTGAGTGGAGCGGCCCTCAGCACCTATTCCTGCATGGGAGTAGAGGCAAAGGAAACATCCGCTACCTCAGCACAACAGCCAGGAAATAGACACAAACATACAGTCATGTATCCCAGCTTGAGGTCTGTTGTGCATGGAGCATTACTGAGCTGCCACCCAACTAGCAGGAGCCCTTAAACTGCACTATATCTGCTGGGCAACAGCACAGCTGCTCCCAGCACGACAGAGAGCCCTTGTGAAAGTGACAGCAGAATCAAGGGGGGAAATTCCCAAAGGTAAAAAGACAGGCACGGCAGCATGTCCAGCCTCAGCCCAGCACAAGCCTTCGCTACGTTATGGCCCTGTAGTATGAGGGCACCAACTGCCATGTACACGAATGCGTCAGCACAAAACACAGGTGAAAGGGTAGCAACAAGAAAAAATGGGTGACTGCTCCATACTGTCATGCGTTCACCATCCTGCATATACCCTTGTGGACCATGCACCTGGGCTCTGAGCAGCTTTGGAGCCTGCCTATTAGTAATTGTTTGATCTTGGCTCTGGCTTGGCTTGAGCAGGAGAGGTTGCAGGCTGCTGATCAGGTGCGTGGTGATGTCATGGTGCTTGGCGCCTTTCCAGAAAATTTGAAAGTGACTGCAAGGAAGGAGCGTGGGGGGAGAGGAGGGTCAAAGCCTGCTGGCAATTGCAGGTCAGTGTAAGACAGCTCCAGGCCACAAAGGCCATGGAAGTCAGTCACTCTATGGGGGGTCACTGATGTAAGGGGTAGTGGGGACCCTAAGGTACAGTTATGACCAAAAATATTCTGTCAGATAATGCACCACTTCGCCAAGAAAATTGTTGCAATTACAAATGTTTAGGCATTCTCATGTTTGTTTCTTTTGTTTGTATTGGTATGACACAAAAAAGTGGAGAAACAAAAAGCCAAATCTGACACATTGCACACAAAACGCCAAAAGAGTTTCCCTTTACATCATGCAACAGTCCCCATTACATCAGGGTTCGCAGAGTTTCCCTTTACTTCAGGGTCCGCAGAGTTCCCCTTTACATCATGGTCCACAGAGTTCCCCTTTACATCACGTTCTGCAGAGTTCCCCCTTGCACTGTAAAGGGGAACAATGATGTAAGGTGGGCTCTGGGAACATTGGGAACTCTAATGTAAGGGGGTTCTAATGTAAGCGCAGGAAGTGGGCCCACTGCAGGACCATAATAAAGGGCTCAGTGATGGCAGTAAAGGGCCCTTCATTTTTTTTTCTCAGGCCTCGGACCGAATGCATGGTATGTACAATATAAAAACAGGCAAAAAAAAAGTGAGTGCCCACAACCAAACCATGACAGCCGCAACAGCCTGGCAAAGGGGGCTGCTTACCCTAGCCCTGTCCACCACCGTTCAGTCCACCAAGGCAAAGTGTTGGCAGGAGCCACAGTGAGGAGGGCTAACAACCTCAATCAAAACGGCGGGCACAACAGCTCAGGTCTGCCCACAGGGGCACCAGGCCATGCCATTCTACCAGCACAGTGACAGCCCCCATACAACAGAGCCACCTAGACACTTGTGGACCTCTGCTGGCCGAGACCCTGGGGCCATCCACCCATCCTGAGCGCTGGTAGGACAACTCTACAGGAGGAAGCATTGTGTCCCCAGGGGGGTAAGGTATCCGCAACTGCTCCTAGCCTGGTGGGGAGGGCAGGAGGGGGGATTGGTATAGGAGTCCAGGCCTGTAGTGGGGGAGGAGAGCCTGTAGGGTCTGAGCACCCCGGGGAGTACCCACGCCTTGCATCATGCCCCCAGAGGGAGGCATCTACCTGCCAATCCATGGAAGGTGCAGGCAACACTTCCGAGAGAGATCCTCCTCTCCAACGAAGTGGGGGGGATGTCAGCCAGGGTCATGCTGTGACACAGACTATAGGCGCTTGGTAATATTTGTCCCCGCAAGATGTTTAACTCACTGGCCACCCTGGTCCAGGATGGGGCATAGTCATGGCCAACCGAGTGCTGAGCTAGTGATCAGCGCACGCTTGCTGGTCAGACTGGAGTGACCACTGGATCTAGATTATCCAGCCTGTCGCTGAGCCCAACTGTTGATAGAAGATCTCCACAGGAAAAGTAAAAGCTATGGGACCACAAGTTCCAGCACAAAATATTGTCCATACTCCTGAAGACACTAGGCAGAATGACTGGGTTGCCTATAGCAGAGAGAGGGTTTTACACCCTGATCTAAAAACTGAAGAAAAAAGTGACATAAATACTGATCCGTTTTTTCTTTTAAAAAAAACTGATGAGAAAAAGAGAATGCTTGTGTGAAAGGGGCCTAAGTACTGCGTACATGCATCTCTGCAATTAATTCCTTTGTCTTTTCTGAGCGGCTAATTCCTCCATGGTACCTATCTGAAAGCAGTTATTTGCCGTTTCAAAAAAATACTGTAGCTGATTTTTAATAGAAGGACACTCACCTGTCCAGGGGTCCAGTACCGTCCTCACCCGAACTGGTCCTTTTCTTGCCTTCGGCATGTTAACTATAGGCAGCCTGCTGCGCATGCACGAGCTATACTGTGTTTTTTTAACTGAACCCTCAGCCTTCTAGGACCTATGACTTGTCCTAGATGGTTGCAAGGAAGGGGGGGGGGGGACTTCCAGTGGAACACTTTGGTGATCTGACCAGAAGTGGAAGCGGGTACCTGGCAAGCCTGTGCCATTAATACATAGCACCCTCTTAGTCAGCTAGAGGTAGCCAGACTACAATTGTTTGTGAGGAGGGCTGAGCAGCAGCCTAGGTGTGATAGGTAGCAGGGGTCAAATGAGAGGCTCTGAAGACCAGCCCTCTGGAATTTACCCCTGCTCTAGAACTTTGGCGAAAGGTCTAGAAGCAGTTGGTGGATCTGAGGAGTGTCTGATCTGTACTTTTAGAGGACCCTGGCCAATCCCCAACCAGAGGCTTGGCAAGGGGCCAGGACAACCTTTAAGAGTAACACTGAGCCTGCTTAGCAGGGGAGGGTTCGGGTGGAAGTTGGAGATGGAGTGAGGCTAAAAAGAGGAACCTGGGAGGGGGCCCAGATAGAGAGGGGCTCACCTACAGGCAGTGGAGTTTGGAAGAAGGAAAGCTCAGACCTTCACCACCTCCCAGAGCAAGGACCACCTGTGCAGCGGGGAAGGAGTGGCCCAGCTAAAAGGCCTGGTAGCAGCCACCAATCCACCAGCAGCACAGGACTGACTGAGTAGACCTGCACCCCCTAGGCCAGAAAGGGGAAGGAAGCACTCTAGTGGGAAGCTGGATTACCCTGCCACCCAGGACTATTTCACTATTTATGTGGCAGACACCGGATCCCCTGCTCAGGGATTCACCCAGAACAGCTGGATAAAGAGTATCTAGGGTCTGGGTTGGTACTACAGGAGACGATGGCTAGCTCTCCAGAAGAGACTGTTTGCTGTGACCACTGTACATAGTTCAGGAAGTTGTTCTCAGTTCCATTGAGCATCCCATACACCCCTTACCCCATCCAAGTTGAAATCCCCCTAATAAAGTCCACAAAACAAGCTCAAGGACCAGTTACTGACTCCTAAACGCAAGTTGATGTGGAAATATGTGTTGCCTGGCCGTGCAGGACTATAGGGGGACCCAAAACTTCAGCAACTAAAGGGGTAGTGCTACAAATAGAAGATGGGGGGGAAGGGTGTCACCCTTTAGGGTGATGTTCTGCTTTAAGCTAGGTATACAAATATTGAAATCTGTCCATCTCAGCAGTATCCATGTGCAAATGTAGATTTGTGGGTACTACTGTGGCCCTGCTGGAAAAGCAGCATTTGATCAGCTGGTGCAGCACTGATCAGGGTGTCCTGCCCGGGGGAATCCCTGCTCTCTGAATACAATACAGCTCTGGAGATCCCTGTATCCATCTCACTTCTGTGGAGGCAGGGAGCTGGAGTTTTTTTTTTTATTCAGTTCGCTGGTAGGATTACAAAAAAAAAAAAATCTCTCCATGTATACCCATATTTATGTATACACATTGATGGTGCTGTTGCAGCCATTGTACTACTCAGGAAGTCAAGCTGCCGCACATGTTCCAAGGCCACGTTTTCCTTATAGCAGCGCCATCTTAGTTATGCCAAGCTTGTCCGCACCGTTTAAAAAAAAAAAGCGGCCGAGTTGCGTAAATAAAGCTATTAAGGCAATCACTCCCCAAACACAACACACCCCTCGCCGACAACGCCTTGTTTGCTGCACCTCCCTATACAATGACCCAGTTAGCTCACCGGTTCAGGTACAGCCAATCATATGCAGTACAGTAGGCTCTCCCGCCCTTACCGGTCACGTAAAGCCAATCACAGTACAGTACGCTCTCCCGCCCGCACTACAGTGGTTGTGCAGACTACACGATCTCGAGGAGGGGGGGGGTTACCAACTAAATTATGTCGACTAACGATATTTATTCAGTACATTTGACATGATTATATATGAAAACGTAATTTCAATTGACACTCAGATTTCTGCCGCAACAATATGTAGATAACATTGAGGCAAGCGTGTAGGCGGAAGTAGATGGTACAGTCCGCCGCGGTGATGAATTAATCATGTGGTGGGCGAGGCCACACTGCTCTATATAAGGAGGAGTCGAGAGCACATTGCGCACTCTGCATTGCTGGTTTCTGTGTGACTTCTGCTTTGTACGTGGATAAGGTAATGTATGTGATGGCGGGCGGCTTTGTTAGGGAGGAGGTTGGAGCGGAGACTGTTTATAGTCGGCTTTTTGCTGTTAGTGTGATGTGTATATATATTTAGTAAATCGACTTGTAGTTTCCGGTCACCTCCTAATGTACCGTGTGCTGTAGAGCGGTGGTATGAGGCGCCGTCTATTTTTGTAAACGGGGAGCGTTGCGCCCTGAGGGAATTACTGTGTTTTACTCCGAAGCAGCGTTGGCCCGGCTGCCCCTCCCTGCTTTCTTCCCGCGGTCCTGTTCTTGGCGGTTTTTACCGGGCGGTGACTGGAATAGGGGAGGGGTCGTGCAGGAAAATGACGTAAGCTGCTCAGCCGCCATTTTGTGAGCACGTTAGACTTACCGGCCGGCGCCATTTTGTCTTTCCGCAGATCTCATCATGTCGTCTGACGAAGGAAAGCTGTTTGTTGGAGGGCTCAGCTTTGAGACAACCGAGCAAAGTCTGGAAGAAGTGTTCGGTAAATACGGACACGTATGTGAGGGTGAGTTTGTATAAACACGTGTCCAGTCTTCTGACTTCATTCCCTGGCTGGCTTGTAAGACTTTCCCTTTTTTTTTTTTTTTTTTTTTGTTCCAGTGGTTGTGGTGAAGGATCGGGAGACCAAGAGATCCCGTGGCTTTGGTTTCATCACCTATGAAAATTGTGACGATGCGAAGGATGCCTTGCAGGGGATGAATGGAAAGGTGAGCAATTAGAACTGTATAAGTTGTAGGATTTAGATTAGGGTCATGCTGCTTTTCACATGTTCAGTGCCAGTGTGGATGCAATTTCACTGGGATTGGTTTATTCACTGGGGCCAACATCACACTGGAGTCCCACAAACTTAGTACAGGAACACTTTTTTCTAAAATCGCTCCATGTGGCCTTGCATTGGTGTGAAAGGGCACCATTGAAAACAATGTGCTTTCCATTGTGTGATGCAATTGCCTACTGAAATCCTCCTGAACAGAGCTTCAAGCCTTGTACGCATGACAATATCAGATGAATGATTGGCCTGGGGGTTTCCTTTATTGGGTGTGGCTTTTGTTCTCTTGTCAGTCTCCTATTGGGAATGAAATAGCTTTTCTACAAACGAATAAAATTTCAGAAGTTGTGTAATTCCTCTTCTGAGCTTGGTCTCCTCCGCCCCCCCCCCCCTTTTTTTTTTTTTTTTTTTTAAATTTTCCTTTTGATCTTCTGCATTAGGCTTTAGTGCTGGTTAACGTGCAAGTTGAACTGCATCCAGTGCACATGACATGTGAAACATTGCTTTCTATGGTGTCTGGTGCAGTTCTAAAGTCCTGTATGATTTCTGGGCAGTCCGGCTCAGGTGTGGGCACTGTTTCTATACCTCAAGTAAGCAGGAAACAATGCTGTCCTGGTCCTGACGTGAACCCACTGAACTACTGTATCAATTAGCTGTGAAACCTGCACTTCAGTTCACACATGTGTACATTATCTCTAAAAGGTTCTTCAGTCAGGTTTTTAAAAAATTAAGTCTCGGCTACAAATCCTGTAGCTTCGTTTTTAATAGCATGTTTATCTGTCTGAGGATCCAGCATTGTCCTCACATTGGCTGGTTTTGGGCCCATGCTCAGATCTCTGTAATTTTTAGTGTGAATCCAGTTATGGCTTCATGCTGCACATGTCTGCTGTGTGAAGTTTTGCAGCCTCCTGCCAACCTATGGTGTGTTCCAGAAGTGTGGGGGAACTTTAGAAGTGGGAGCAATATACCTGAGAAAGCTAGGTACCCCTTTAGGGTGAAGTTCCACATTAGTCATTGTGCCATTTTCCAAAGCTAAATAAATTTCCTTTCTGAAACTAAGTAAAATTGCCTGATGCCTAATCTAATACAAAAATTCTAACTTTTTAGACTGTGGATGGACGTCAGATTCGTGTTGATCATGCTGGGAAGTCCTCCAGTGACAGGCGAGGAGGCTACAGAGGCGGCTCATCTGGAGGAAGAGGGTTCTTCCGTGGAGGTAGAGGTCGTGGTATGTACAAAAATACGTGATGGTAGTTGAGGCTTAAAAGTATAGAGTACAAAACCTTTTAACTGGTCGTATACTAGTGGAATTTCCTGCACAAATTTGAGTTTCAGATTTTCTAATGTGGGTTTTTCATACAGGATTTTTGTTTATGTAAATGCACTGAGAGGCTTGCTTCATTATGAGTCAGACCAAATCTGAAACCTGTAGTAACTTTAGTACTGAAGTTCAGGCAGTACTAGCACTGGCTTTTAGGTTGACTTCTGTGAGACCTGTGCAGCCCTACTTTGGCTGAGACTCCAATGTACAGTCTATGCCTAGAATCCAATTGGGTTGAACACTGTAAGCATGAGTCCTATAGGAACTTGCTGTCGCATCTTATTCAGGGCAAAGTCACAATGTCTGACTTACTGGAACTTGCCTTGCCAGTGCTGCTTCTGCTAGGTGAATACCTGTTGCTTTTAGATATTGGTGGAGCACGTGGTAGTGCTCTGGTCTACCAGATCACCATGGCCAAGCACAGTTGCGCAAGGTACTGGAGTCTCCTCTCCATGTCTGATTCTGGTGCCAGGGGTGTTGGCAAAGTGAGAACATGATGGACCAGGGTGCCTTTTAAGAGAAATTCATCTCTTGATCTAGATAACTAAATCTAAAATGTTGTATTTTCTGTCTGAAGTCTGCTGTTTCATAAACTTCTTTTTGACAAACAAGTGCAACTTAAAAAAAAAAAAAAAACTAAGCTGTTATGCCATTGCACATATTGCCTGAATATAACAGTTCTGTTAATGAAATTAGGTAACCTCTTTATGCATAAAACAATGCGGTGTGAACAAACAAGAATATTGCTTTTTGCCCACTGTTTGTCAAATTTCAGTTTTAGTCAAGGATTTATTTTTTTTACAAAAATGCCACTTTTGGTTAGCTCAGACATGTAGGCATGAGGCTGTG